>NC_143235.1:4327088-4631149 GCF_009617815.1 Ciona robusta
CGTTGATCATCGTCGGATACCTGTAGAATATAACTGAAAACACATAGTTAGGCAGTAAACAAATTATTCAGAACAATTGATACAAAACCATTTAACGCCGATACGTTTAGCCTCACTAGGTATTTCCTCAGCAACGCAGTCAAAATGGAGCCATGTCTTGCACTTAGAACACCAACAACAACATGTTATTGCAAAACAAATGTTTAGTTACAAAAACAACTTTTGTTTTTCAAGTTTGAATAAAAAAAGTTAATAAACGGTAAAGTGATATAAGTTATACGAATATTCTTCACAATATTAAACTTTTCCGCATTTATTTATTTCTGTGAATGACATGTACGTTGATTTATGCGCGTATAATTTTTGCGTTCGTGCAAATAAAATATATGAACAAGGAATTATAGTTATGACTCATACTTGTCTGTATTCTGAACCCAAGCCCCCATTTTTTTGAAGAAATTAATGTTTCATTTTGTAGCTAATACGTAGCGCTATAACATATTCCAAGCTGGTGCGTGCGAAAATTCTATTAATATGTTTTTATGACGAATATTAATATTCATAATTAAAAAAAAATTAAAATTAATTATTTTTTTAATGGGAATGATATGCTAGTGACCTACATAGATATGTGCGTAAGTTATATTTTCGCAAAAAAATCGAAAATTTGATATTTATATGATTTGAGTTATGACCATACTTGTTTGTATTCTGAACCCAAGCCCCCATTTTTTTTGAAGAAATTAATGTTTCATTTTGTAGCTAATACGTAGCGCTATAACATATTCCAAGATGGTGCGTGCGAAAATTCTATAAATATGTTTTTATGACGAATATTAATATTCATAATTAAAAAAAAATTAAAATTAATTATTTTTTTAATGGGAAAAATATGTTAGTGACCTACACAGATGTATGCGTGAGTTATATTTTCGCGAATATTTTTAGAAAATTTAATATTCATATGATTTGAGATATTTGACTCATACTTGTCTGTATTCTGAACCCAAGCCCTCATTTTTTTGAAAAAATTAATGCTTCATTTTGTAGCTATTACGTAGCGCTATAACATATTCCAAGCTGGTGCGTGCGAAAATTCTATAAATATGTTTTTATGACGAATATTAATATTCATAATTAAAAAAAAATTAAAATTAATTATTTTTTTAATGGGAATGGTATGTTAGTGACCAACATAGATGTATGCGGAAGTTATATTTTTGCAAAAAAAATTGAAAATTTAATATTTATATGATTTAAGTTATGGTCATACTTTTTAATATTTCATACCCAAGCCCCCATTTTTTTGAAGAAAAAAATGTTTCATTTTGTAGCTATTAAGTAGCGCTACAACATATTTAAAGCTGGTGCGTGCGAAAAATTTATAAATATGTTTTTATGACGAATATTAATATTCATAATTAATATTTTTTCGAATTTTAAATTTTTGATTTCAGAATCGGTACCGCTGGGGTCTAGTTAGTACAGTGTCCAAATTTTAGGTTGGTGGCACCAGTAGAAGGTATCGAAAATGGCCGCTAGAATATCTGTATTCTAGGATCACCTTGGTCTTGAATACGACGAATAATACAACAGGATAAGAAAACATATTTCGGCGTCTGTCTTCAGAAAAAGGTATGGATAACAGCGGAGACAGAAGTAATTATGTTTTGATGAATATGGAAGTGATTTTGGATAAAATCTTATCGTACCTGCCGATTGTACATTTGCTACCGAAACAACGAGTTTGTAAATTTTGGTCAGAATCTGTGCAAAGAATACAAAGACAACGGCGTACCTCTGCCGTAGTATGGCTTAATGCATCTAAAACGTTAAACGATTCTAAAACGGAAAAGAGAAAAAGGTATGATGTAGAATACATGTTTATGGAGTTGCGTGAACGTTGGGTTACGGCTCCAAAAATAATCATTATGACAGTTGATTCTGACGACGAAGATCGGGTCGTGCGTGATCTGATATCCAAAACATTTTGTAAAAGAATCCCACTTTACTGTCAGATTTATGTTTTGAATGCACATTTTCACACAAATGGATCAGCTCCGGAAAAAATGTTAAATGAATTGTTGTCTGATAAACATACACATGCTGATGCAGTTTATTTATTAAACCAATCGGGCAAACAGAAAAAGGAAGTTTTTCAAAAAGAATTTCTTAACTTTATGACAAGCATTAAAGATGTAAAATGCATTTTAATATTTTGCTACCAGAAAATGCTCACTTGGGTTTCCAGAGCACTATGTCCTATCGTTGAAGAATTTACAAAGTCAAATTCGGAATGCGTTGTAATAGGAGGAGCTCTTAGGAAATCTATTAACTTTTCGGCTCCAATTGTTAAATATGGAGACAATAGAAGCCTCAAGTCGTGTGGCTTTTTCGCACTTGGTATCGGAAATAAATCAGCTGTAGCAAATTCTGTTCTTATTCACAGCGATGTTAACACTGTTACCGGCCTTCAAAACCGATTTCTGGATCTACGGAATAGTTTTCCGCAACCTTTAAATTTACCTACTGTACCATCAAAGTCACTGGCCATATTTGTATCTTGCATTGCCAGGGAAGACGAACATGATTGGTATAATGACCTCACAGACCATAGTCCTTGTAACATTGAAAGAACAACCTTACAACAAACATTCAGGAATACACCTTTGCTCTCATTGTATGGGTATGGTGAATTGGGAAAAGATTCGTTTTCAAAGGCAGAGCATGCGACATCAAGTTCGGTTTTTAGGGCTCATTCATGTTCGTTAACTTGTGCTGTGATATACTTTGGAATGTAATTTGTTTTTTTTAATATTTTAAAAACCATATATATATATATAATAGTTAGATGGGGGAAGATGGGACACGTTTAGCACATAATATTCTAATATCCTGATAGTGTTTAAAACAATTAACAACGGTCTATGGGTGTGGAAGTACGGTTTTATAATTCTTTAAATGTTCTTTGTTTACTACACAATTGTACGAGAAAATAAAAAGGTGTCCCATCTTTCCCCACCCTACTGTATAATATATATATATATAAATAGTAAACACTTCATTTTATGAAATGTTACTAAAACTGTGTTGCAGAAATTGAGTTAAACTATGCTGTATTAATTTAAAGGGACAGATATCACAATCACAGCCATTTCTTTTAATGTATAGTTTTTTCTTTTTTGACTCTTGTTTTTACCTATTTGCTATTTCACTTTACTTTATTCACTATTAATTCAAGAATCTTGTAGTGCTTTCATGATTAAGCCTATTGAATTTATTCTTGCACAATTTTTAGTTCTGCATGTTTTATAGAAGCTAAATCTGTTATCACATTTTTACAGCGATATTTGTAAAAAATAGGAAAAATTTTACGCAAGTATTATCTGTAACTGAAAAGTCATGCCAAGAAGAAAGCAAGAACCAAAAAAGGTTGAAGAACCAGAGAGTAAAAGACAAAAAGAAGAAGCTTCATCAGATGAAAATGGGAAAGATAAAATATTAATTGTTCCTTCTGAAGATTCAAAAGAAAACAAAATAGTAAAGTTTATTTATATATCACGGTAGGGTGGGGTAGATGAGACATCTTTTCATTCTTTTTTGTCCCATTTGGTAGAAAACAAAGAACATTTAGTGATTTCTAAATCTGTATCCCCTTGACTCCAATAGAATGTTGTTATTTGTTTAAAAAAAATTTTTGGATATTATGTGCTAAAGGTGTCCCTCTCTCCCACATTACTATTATATAGTTTCTTGTTTTCTATTAATTACCTGGCTTCATCATTTATTCATCCCTTCAAAGGGTTTGGCAGGGTGTTTTATTACACAGGAACAGACCATACAGATTGGTCATACCATATGGTCCCTTGTAAATATGTTGTATGCCTAAGCAATGCAAGGATCACAAACTGTCTTCTTAATTGGCACAATTCCCATTGGAGTCTTCTTTAAAAATGTACTCCTACCAATTTGTTAATAATTAAGATACAGCTTTTCATTACATAAAGGCAAGCTATTTAATTACATTGTGTTTATTCTATAAACAATATTACCCTTTTTGCATGGTAACTTTTATGCGCGTAAGTACTCGCAAAAGCAAAGTTAACACGCATAACGTCATAAGCGTGTTATCTGCTGTAGAAGGTTGGTTGTTACTCGCATTATGCGAGTAATGAAAAGTTTGGTGGAATTGCAGTTTCACTTTTAATTCCTAATCTTTTTTGGGTATTATTTTTACAGTTTTTAGTTGGTAATAGCACCATAAAGTATAACAACTTATTTTATAAACTAGGTTTAACAATATTGCGCTTAAGTAAGCTAACTCAATGTTGATACGCGCATAAACAAATGACCATGCAAAATAACGCGGTTAGCGAGTTATCATATGACGAGTTAATGCGGATCGTTATTCGCATTAACTTTTTACCATGCAAAAAGGGTATATGTTCAATTACATTGTTTTTAATTGATCATAGTTGCTGTCACTACCTGAAGATAGTGGGGAGGTCTTAATATGTGGAGGAACTAACTGGAGTGTTAACAGTAGAAAGAAAGCAAGGAAAGGGGATGGTTAGATTGTGTTTATTTATTATTTGTACTGATTTTTTTCTGTTTCGATTTACATGGCTTTATAAACGATTAAACGGTCGGTTTATTTTTATAGCCAAACACCAGCATTTGTGATGCATTCATGCACTTTCAAACTTAACTTTAACCTACAATTTTTTTTAATTGAAAAAATTAAAAAGGAAATACATATAGACTAAAGAATTAAGCCAGAGTTGCCCAATTAAGACATTAGTTTGTATTTAATTTACAATTTCTTAAGGTAATTTTGTTTAAAAAAAGTATGAAAATGTCCGGAATATTTGTTGATTTTTTTTTAATTTTGCAAATGATTGAGGTCCTATAACCGTAATTGTTAGGAGATAAAGAATTTTGCCAAAGTATATGCACTATAGTAGTGACTGACTAAAAATAGCTGGCAATATTAGATGAATTAAAGTAATTTTAATTTTTAATACACTAAAGTAGTGACTAATACTTGAATTTAATATTACAGTACAATATCTTAAAACTGTTTATTTATCAGAAAAATATGAAAATGTTGGGAAAAATTTGTTCAAGCCTCATCGGTATAAATCGTTGGTTGGAATCAAAGTGAGTCGAGTTATCACGGGATGTTGTTCGAATCATAACTTGATTATCACCAATGAAGGGAACGTTTATTCATGGGGTGAGTAATGTTATTATGTTGATGTTAAGGGCATTATAATGTGCATTGAGCGATACAAGTAAATGTAAACATATCATGCTTAAAAGAACACATTATATTGGGTAGTGCAGAAAAATTTTAATTTAATACAAAAATATACATATATAATATATTATATATATATGTTTTATTTTTATATATATATATTATATAAAGGCTATAAATATTTCTTCATTTTTTTCCTTTAACTTTTTATGGTAAGTTGGTAACTTATTATGTTGCTTTTCCTTTTAAAATATTTAAATTAAATGTGAACTTTTATAGGCCTACTAAAAAACTTCTTCCACATTGGAAAATAATAGTCCACTGGCCACTGTTATAAATTTTACTAAAAAACAGAATTTTCAAACTTTAATATGCTAATTTAAAATTCTATATGGGTGAGGTCCTACCGCAAGGCACCTTATTGGACCTAAGAATTAGACCATGGTTCACTAATTATGTTAAAAATACTGAATTACTATTCTGCTGTTACTGCTAACAGAACAATATGTAATATATTTTTCACTTACTATACTCTCGCTATGAAAATTTAGCATTATTTTATTAAAGCCAACATTTTACCCAAAGCCACAAGATATTGTTTGTATCTTTTGTATAATTTCAGTTATTTCCTTAGTATTCACATTTGCTTATAGACGGCTATGTTTTTTGAACAGTAAGCAAATCGTTAGTGCTACACTTTTGCCTCAATGTTTTATATATAAAATTGACTCTGATCTTAAGTTAAGTTGTTATCAGTAAATTAATAAATTTAGGTCGAAACGAATGTGGCCAACTTGGCCACGGTAATAGAGTTAGATACGATTCTCCTAAACCTATCGATTCATTGCAATCATACAAAGTGGTGAATGGAGCAACAGGGAAAAACCACACGCTGTGTTTGACTGAAAATGGCGATGTGTTCGCTTTTGGGGATAATGCTCAAGGCCAACTTGGTTTAGGTAAGTTTGTTTTTTTTCTTTTTTTTAGATGGGAAATTAAATTGTAAATAATGGTTTAGTTTAAACACATTGTCAGCTTATGGAAGATAATGTGTGTATCTTTTTACTTTTTAATATTTCATCTATGCACTGGTTAATAGGTAGTTTGCTTCCGTTATCAGAATTCAAAGGACGCTAATGGGCTTTCCAATTTGCAAGCCATACAGAAGTTAAATATCTTATAAATTGTAATCGCCTAAGCTGGCATAAGGTTAATGAAATAAAACGTCCAAATACCCGGATTGTGTTTTAAACAATTAACAACGGTCTATGGGAGTCTTGGGGAAGCGGTTTTTATATTTATTTGAACATTCTTTGTTAGCTACCTTATGGGACAAGAAAATAGAACGAAAAGGTGTCCCATCTTCCCCCATCCTACTATGTTATTCCAGAACCTATAACTTCTAGCTTTAAGCAATATTTTTAATATCAACATTCATTCATTCATTCATTCAACCTATTTTTCCAGGTAATCTGAACACAAATGTACCAACTTCTAGCTTTAAGCAACATTTTTAATATCAATTATCAAATTCATTCATTTAACACATTTTTTTCCAGGTAATCTGAGCACAAACGTACCAAGCCCAACCCATATAGCTTACAAAGGAAACCCCATAGTAGATGTATCATGTGGTGGGGAGTTTAGTGTTATACTGGATTGTGAAGGTTATGTTTACTCCTTTGGTTGCCCAGAGTATGGCCAGCTAGGTAACTAATTATATAAATATATTTTCAGGATTGTAAAAGCTGTAAATCCGGACGGTGATTGTTTAATTTTATTTAAAATCCGGACGTGTTATGTTTTACGTGCGTCTGTCACCCAAGCTACCAAATCTTGTTATAAAGCGTATTACTAACCATCACCACAGTCTAGTTCGGGCGCCTGTGCGATAGAAACGGTTGTTAAAGCTGCGATCTAATATTTTATGTTCGTCGCGTGTTCGTAATTATCAGCTAACGAATTCGCTCGAGTAACAAACATTGCCGTGCTGCAATTTGGTCATTTTGCGCTTAATTTTTACGTCACATGTCTTATTGCAACATAACTATTAACTATGACGTTTCATTACGTAACAATCGGGACGAATGTGCCCACTGTCCAACCAACCACGAGATCGAAACATCGTGTATGATGTGTATGAGCGTCACATTTTTACGCTCTGCGCCGGCGTAGGAAATAAAGGAAGACGCATGCGGTAGCATACATTTAACACTTATCAACCGAAGCAATCGTTGTGAATTTATTCTCGTGAAAAATGACGTAATGAAACTCTGGTTCTCGTGCGGTGCCAACAAACGATGTTTTTTGGCTTCTGTCCAAGCTCGGCCGGGAAGATACTTTGTAATAATGTATTACAATTTGCGTTGGTTCCAATTTACTGATAGCGTCGCTCCTCGCTCTTATATTTGCACCAATTAAAAATCACATACACGCAATATACCTGCATTCAAAGTTTAAACTATTCTTGGTTGCTGGCTTAAAATATGTCGGGAATAAAACAATTATACGAAATATAGAAGCACATAAACCACAATTGTTTTCTTAAATTTTAATAGTTTATCAAAGGCATTATGACGTAATCATCGTTACATTTTTAATCCACGATGAACGTGCGTAAAACTTTTCATTTGTTTCTGCCGATTTGATACGTCGTTTTAATAAATGTAATATCATTTTAAATTCACCACATAAAGGTTCCTTGTGACATGATTTGTGTCAAAATTAGTATAGTGGGTGTTAGGAAAATGCAATTTTTTTAATATTTGCACGAACCGTTCCGTCATTTTAGCTATTCGCGGTGTTCTCGCAGGGTAACCGATGCGGTTAAAATAGAGCGCACGTTTATGCCGTCAATAATTACTGAACTAAGAAACCAAAGAGTATATTGTTGGCCGAACGTAAGAAAGTTAATTTTAATATAAATAGGATTTATTTATATTAAAAAAATCCGGACATTTTTCGACGATCCGGACGGTGACATTATCACTGAAAAAGGGGTATTTTTACAATCCTGATTTATATATTATAGATATGTGTAATATTTTAAAAAGTACTTTGGTTTTGAAATTTGTAATTAATTTTACGTTATGTGGATCTATATACTTTTTTAATTACTTCTGGTTTAGGAGTGCATAAAAAAGTTAAAAAAAACACAGTATCTAAAATATATACTTTAATAAATGTATCTTCTGGTTTGCACAAAAAAAGTAAAAAAAAAACAGTTTATAGAAATTACAGAAAAAGAAAAGAGTAAAAACTTATAAAGTTGAGAAAAATTAAAAAGTTGAGAAAACAACATTTTAAACTAATTAGCATAATTTTGAATTATGTCATTTTGCTGCACTAAAGAAATCCTTAAAATTATAAAACACGTCTTGATTTTGCCTATATATACCTTTAAGTAAACAATTCAATTATAACATTGATAATTTGCAGGAAACAACACTGATGGAAAATATTTTGCTTCTGGAAACAAGATGGCGTTCGATAACGTGAAGAATGCTTTCCGTATTCCATTGTGGGTGGAAAAGTTAAAGGGGGGGCAAGTTCTGCCTTTGAATGATGTGAAAATAACGAGCATTTCTTGCGGAAATAATCATGTGGTGAGTGAGATGTAACTTACTTTATCCTCATGTGGCCGAAAAATGACGGTCGTTAAACACGGGTGTTCTGTTTCATACACCTTGTGCCAGCTTACGAATTACCAAGTATGTTACTTTGTGGGAGATTTTTTTATGTAAGGCTGATAATCTGGTTAACCTATTAGTGACCACTGGGTTGGAGCAATTGTTGTTAAGTGTTTTGCCCAAGGACACATACGCCCACAATCAGTGGCGCAGCCAGAAAAAATAAGGGTGGGGGTTTTATTCGAAGAATTTTTTAAATTTTTCTTTTTTAATTAATTTTTTTTTTGGTTTAAAAGGGGGGATCGCGACACCCTAAACCCCCCTGGCTGCGCCACTGTCCACAATGGCATCGAAGAGCCTTGAACCCATTACCATTCAATCAAAACTTTTACTCTAGGTGGCATTAGACTCCAAAAAGCGGGTGTTCACGTGGGGTTTTGGTGGGTATGGTCGGCTGGGTCACTCGGAACAAAAAGACGAACATACCCCTCGTTTACTGACTGTGTTCGAACGAGCGGGACGAGGTGCTGTGCAAGTTTACGCCGGATATTCTTTCTCTATTGCATTGAATGAAATGGGTAGGAGTTATTTCATATTACATTTTAGCATTGTAATACTAATTTTTAAAGAAGTAATTAATTCAAGGCTTAATCTGTTAAATTTCATCTGCCTATTTATTTGTATTTTATGCATGGTTTAAATAGCATTAATTAAACTTAATAACATAGATTATTCAATTAGGCTCGAGCACTTGAAATTTATATACAGTAAGGTGGGGGAAGATGGGACACCTTATCATTCTATTTTCTCGTCCCATTTGGTATTAAACAAAAACATTTAAAGAATTAGTAAACTATATGCTCACCACTCCCACAAACTGTTGTTAGTTGTTTAAAACAAGATCAGGATATTTGGATATTATGCTCTACAGGTGTTCCATCTTCCCCCATCTTACTATAAAAAAATAACGGCTTAAAATATAAACATCCAAGTTAAAACTATATTAATTTATAAATGCAACCGTATTTACATAATGCTCACTACCTAATACTTTATCATACATTTGAGCTATCATCATATAAGCAGTACCACTTATATGTGGAAATTATTATTATATCAAATTTCCAGGCTCTACTATGTTCTGGGGTCTACAAGGCAGCATCAGTAGTCGTGAAACAACCATGTATCCAAAACCGCTTCCAGATTTGCAGGTAATGAAGCAAGAAATTAGCTAATAGTAATAATAATTATATAGTAGGGTGGGGGAAGATGCAGGTGCATATCCAGAAATTTAAAAAAGGGGGGGTCCGAAAGTTTTTGCTTAAAAAATGGACGCGTATAAAATGTAATGTGCTCGATAAAAACATACCCTGACTAACTAACCGTGACTCCCCCTTGGATACGCCCCTGGGTAGATAGGACACCTTTTCATTCTATTTTCTCTTCCTATTTAATAGTGAACAAAAAGCATTCAATGGATTATAATACTGTATCCTCACGACTCCCATAGACCCTCAATAATTGTTTAAAACACAATCAGGATGTTTGGATATTAAGCCGACAGATGTCCCAGCTTCCCCCCTACTATAATAACAAAGTTTACCCCTACAGAACAAAAAATAAGTTTATTATACCAATGTTTAATTTTTTTACACTAACATTTTAAATAAATTGAATGTAATTTAATAAATTTACTTATGTTTGCATGGTGGAAAGATACAGTTCTTTATAACACGGATGTTTTATTTCATACACCTCTTTTGCTGCCTGTACATATGTAACTTTGTGTTTCAATATTTTTTATATTTTTTTGTTTTTTAATGTATAAGTGACAATTTAAACAACCCATAACACTGGGTTGTAGCAATTGGCGTTAAGTGTCTTACCCAAGGACTCATACGCCCACAATGGTAGCAGCGTCAAACCTGGAACCCAGACCCTCTGGGCAAAAAAGCTACGCAAAGTTTTATATTAAACTGTGCCTGCAGCAGAACATAATAACAACAATGAGTTAAATTTGTTTTACTTTGGTTCTGCCTGATGGCCTGTCTGTAGTTGTTAAACAGGAAATCCTACATTACAACTTCCCTCATTCTACTAGAGTAGTATGAACGTAACTTACTTTATCCTGGAGTGGCCGGAAAACGGCAGTTGTTAAACACAGGTGTTTTATTTCATACCCCCCGTGCCAGCTTACGAGTTACCAAGTATGTTACTTTTTGGGTAAAACTAAATATTTTTTTGTATGACTGGTAATTTGGACAACCCATTGGTGAGTACTAAATTGGAGCAATTGCTGTTAAAAGTGTCTCACCCAAGGACACACACGCCCACATGGTAGCAACGACGAGTCTTGAACCCATTACCTCTGTATTAGAGGCATGCCTGCTGAACAACTATGCTATGGCACTTAGCAAATTTCACTGCTTACCAGTTACCATAACATGCTGCTACACTTGTTTAACAAAATAATGTTTTACAGGGTTGGGAAATACGAAGTATTGGCTGTGGTTATCGTCATACTGTTGTTGCTGCAGATGAAAGCGTTATAGTATGGGGAACGGGAACCTCAAATGGAGAATTGGTAATTCACAAATTAATACTCATTTTTTTTTAAATTATATATATATGTTTTTTTTAAGTTATGTTTTGTATAAAATATAGGCTCCTAACTGTACACAAGGGAAATGGTTTTAGCGTTTTTTAAATATTTATATTGTTTTTTTTAAACCACAATATGCTGTAACAAAATTAATATTATGTGGTTGGGTAGTTTTTTTTAATTTTTTTTTATGTAAACTATAGCCTGCTGTAGCATCATTCCCCATCATTAAAACAAAACAAAGTACCTTTATTTTAGTATATTTACACCTGTTATTTTATTTTTGTTACGATTACAAACACACGGGTAATTAGTATTGTAAGTCGTATTTTTCTGTGGATTTCAATTTTTATTGAAATTAACAGGGGTTGGGTGAATCTCGCAAATCGAGCGCAAATCCTGATCTAATGAAAAGTGCAAGCAATCTTTTTATTCAGCGTGTATCATGTGGGCAAACACACACACTAATGATAGCCAGAAATAAAGATGAAAAAGACCAAGCTGCTCTAGATGAAATACCACTGTATGACCCAAAACATTGTCCATGAATTTTGAGGGAAATTAAGTTACTAAAATGATAGTTCAAAAAATGCTTTAACATAAATACAGAAGCAATTTGATAAGTCTGTACTACTTGTTTCTAGCTTCAAATATTTGAACTAAATGTAAATAACTAGAAATTTTCAATTCGTAGGAATTTTCAATTTCTAGTTTGATTTTTTACCTTGTCTGTTTTTGAACTTCATCTCAACTATTAAATTTACAAATGAAAAATCTTTAAAATACCGGTCATTAAAAATTTGTGGGTGTAATTTGTTTGCAACTTTGTCTGTCTTGTTTTTTGTTTGACTGCCCAGCTAAACTAAAAAGCTAAAAAAGTTTACTGCCCAGCTAAGTAATTCCAATCATCATAATTATTTTTTGTTGTTTGCTGCAAAAATCTTTTTTTTTGTAACTTCTGTGTTTTGAACTAAACTTCAGTGCATTTGTAAACCAGGGATGGTTTTCTCAGCTACCGACTAAACTCGTCGCCGCCTAAATCGTCGGACTAAAATTAACTTCTGTAATAATAAGTAATGCATAGAAATTTAGTCGGTCAACTATAAAAACGTGGTAACCAATAGTAACCGGCGAAAGACTAACTTAAGTTGGTAGCCGAGAAAACCGTCCAGAAGTACTATATGTCGTGTCAAAATTGGCTGCAGTTACTTTCTGAGCTATGCACACTTGTCGATGAACTTTTTAACATTCTGATTAGATCACTGCATGCCTTAAGTTCAACTACTAAAACAGCTTTTGATACGATTACCTCACTGGCAACTGTGATTGCTTTTTTTTGGCGAGCGTCCATTCCATGTGATATCTAAAATGTGGTTTGGTTAAAATCAGCCACGCCAAAACCATTCTGTTCTTTATTGTTTTCTTTATTGTAAAAATACACACTTGATAATAAACGGTACTAGAGTGTCAATTGTGATGATTAGATTATTTTTTTAATGTATTTAGTTAATTGGAACTTTTTTTAGTGTTTTTGGTTTTATAAACCACCAACAGTTTGTGTGCAATATGTAAGTCTATTTAATAAAATAAATAAAAATACTAAAACATTGAATTTAATTAATTTTTTTAATTTTGTGCATGAAACAGCAGTTCTTGAAAGTTAATAGAAACTGTTTCTTGTGCAAAAAGATGTTTTTATGTACTAATTATTCTGTCGTGGTAGGGCACTGACAGTTGTTATGGCATCTTGCCCACTTACAAGTTATAACATACATAACTTTATGGGCAAATTATCATGGAAATTTGAACAACTTATGAAGGAGTTAGAGCAATTACCATTAAGTTTCTTTGGCTAAGGTATTGTTGGTAAGTGCCACAACTAAACCAGTATCTTCAAAGGTACTTCCTCATATAGCATGAAGGTAACTTACTTTATCCTCACATGGCCAGAAACTGAGAGTTGTTATAACATGGGTGTTCTGTTGCATACACCTCGTGCCAGCTTATGAGTATGTAACTTTGTGGGTCAATATTTTTTGGGGATTTTTTATGTGTAGCTGATAATTTCGACAACCCAATAATGACCACTGGGTTGAAGTAATTGTTGTTAAGTGTCTTGCCCAGGAACACATTTGCTCATAATGGTAGCAGCGTAGAGCCTTGAACTCATTACCCCTGGGTTAAAGGCACGTGCGCCTAACCAACTGTGCTACAACACTCAAGCAATATATAACAATCTATTTTGAAAATCCCCACATACAACCAAGTATATAATTTATTAATTGAACAATTACACAGGAACAGTGGATAAATCATCAAAATTCCATTACACTGCATGAAGTAGTGATCACACATCGCTTGAAGACAGTTAGATGGTTATCCAACATAGCGATTTCTCAACTAAAACTCCGTGTAAGTAAATTACTTAATTAGAATGATAACGTATGATTGGCTACTGATTAGTGTGGTATTTGTGTCGTATATACATCGCACAATACAATAATCACAATGGACATGCGCCTAATTCTCCCAAGATTTCTCTACAAGTACAATATTGAAAAGAAAGAATGCAAAGAAACAATACTGTCTGTTGAAGCATGACGGACAAATATTCATCATTTTTTCGGGCAGGCTGCTATAACGTTTAAGGAGAAATTTAGGCACGATTGTATGATTGCACATTAAACGTCTCTATTTAAAAAGCCCCTCCAATAATAAGAAAGAACCTCTAAATAACGAAGCAAATTGGAAAAATGCAGTAGGACGTGCAAAGTGTAGCAACCTACTTTAAAACTCAGAAAAAAAATCAGATACTCTGTTTTGTTTGGCAATAAAATTAGAAAGGGGAAATTGTTGTCTTATCACGTGTTATCCCGTGCTACATTATGAAAGAACCAATTAACTGAGGTAGCCCATGCATCAGTGAGGGCTTTATTAAACTTGCTGCGGAATTGTTGCAGAGCTTTCTGTTCTGTTAAGTGGAGGGCTAAGGTCTCACGCAAGTATTCTAAATGGTCCTGTAAAAAATTTTAAAAATTAAAAAAAAGAAATTTTTTTAATATATATATCATAAAGTTTTTTAGCTGCAGTGGTCTACCTTAAAAAATACTAATTTTATTTTTTATTCTGTATGGCTGATAATTTGAACAACCCTTTAGTGACCACTGGGTTGGAGCAATTGTCGTTAAGTTTCCCGCCCAAGGACACATACACCCACAATGGCAGCAACGGTGAGTCTTGAATCCATTACCTCTGAGTAAGAGGCAGGATCGCTAACCAACTGTGCTACTGCGCCAATACTAATCACTTACAAAGGAACACACTTGGCAACTCGTAAGCTGGCACGAGGTGTATGAAACAGAACACTCGTGTTATAACAACTGTCGCTTTCCGGCCACGCGAGAATATAAGAAGATACACATAGTAAAACATACCAACGATGTCATCTCAGGCAACCCAGAATGAAGCATCAACGCAAACAATGTAATGATCAGATAACCCTTCTTTCTCAGAATACAGAATGCATTATCACAAAGCTAAAATGTAATGAATAAACATTACAGACCACAAAAGGCAAGCAAATTATTTACTGATTTAGTGCATAAAATGGCAAAAAATATATATATATAATATGGATGTGTGTCCATATTATATATATATTTTTATATATATATATATTTTTAAATTTGACATTAAATATTTTTTTGACAAAAATTAAACTTTTTTTGCTTAATAGATGTTTTAAAAAGTTTCGCAATTTTGCTTGTGTTGTAAAAAAAACTATTAAAGGGATCTTCAAACATACTTTTAGTGATTATTAGGGCATTATTGTTTAGCATAAATTTTTTAATCCGGTATATATAGTAGGGTGAGAAAAAACGGAACCCCTTTAGCACATAATGTCTAAATATCCTGTTTTTTTGTAACCAATTACCAATGGTCTACGGGAGTCATGAGGAAACAGTTTTATAATGCCTAAAATTTTTTTTGCTTACTACTAAATGGGACGAGAAAAGACAATGCAAAGGTGTCCCATCTTCCCCCACCCTATGGCCTATACTATATTCACATATATGTGTTTACTTTTCGGAATTGATCGAAATCAGCCTTGTTGTTGGTTTTCCCTTTGTTGATAACATGAACGAAGTCGTGCGCAAGAACAAACGGAACTCTCTCTCTTTTGATTCCAAATTTAGTCTTAAAGTTTCCAAGAATATGCCCAAAGTCAATGTGGAAAAGCTGTGTTAAAAAATATAAGGTAAAAAAATATAACTTTTTTTTACTAATACAATAATAAAAATCAAATTAATAAAAAACTACCTATGTGTGTCCAAATTTAATGCAAAAAAACGTTGTAAAAATATTTATTTTATCATTGTTTGGCATAATGTAATAAGCCCTGAATAAATCTTACCAAATAGTCGATAAAATTTGGAATAAAATTAAAGTTTAATTTATATTACTTGTTTGATTTATATTAAAAGTCTATATTTTATGCCTGGTAGCAGAAGAAACAACATTTTAGTATGAAAATTAATAAAAAATATGATTAAATAACATTAAAATATTAGTGTAACACTAAATCACGAACCTGTCCTTTCTCAGTGACCATAATATTATCAGAGTGCCGATCACCCACACCAAGCACAAACGTGGCCACACAATAACCAGCACAGGAGTACGTGAAGTTTTCTATTGCTTGCTCAAATCTACAGTAAAATATATACGAATAACAAATTAAGATTCAAAAGTACTTCCAGCAGAGATTAATGATCTGGTGCTACGAAAACAACCCCTAAAGGTACACAGTATCTGGAATTCATCCGTTTTGTCTGTTTTGTCCGGATTTTGCTGCCGCATGCGGAACTCAGTAATGGGTTTGCATATGACTTCGCAAGCCAATTTGCATGCCAGATACTGTGTACAGCCCCTAATACTGTTACCAAAATAGTACTTCACACATACTATATTACACATAGTGAAAAAGTAACTCAAAAAAAACAACTTACTCTGACGGGGTTGAGTTGTTCTGTTCAAGCCATTCAATTAACGTTTGGTGTCTGAACGCCGACATTTTTCCACCTCTTGTCTTCTGTATGTTGGCTATTGTATTTGAATGCGTGACTACCTACAATAAACAAAGAAAAACAGAAATTTAATTATTTTGAAAAATGTTCTAATATTGCGGTATCAAATCGCTAACTTTTTTATTCTAATCTTTCTATTTGTTCGAAAACATTTTTTTGTAATTCTGACTGATTAAAACACTGCAAAAATTTGGGGGCAATCTGCCCACCATGCCACCCCAGGTTTGTTGCCTATTGCTGAATGGTTTTTAAGTAAAATTTTCCCGGTAAAAAAATGATCTGGTCTGTACAAATTTTTTAAATACTCGGCAAATTTAATTGTAAGCGTGTTTTAACAACTGTTGTTTTGTCGCTGTATTCTGTTGTTCCGTTTAAAATATTTCTATTTCTTCGCTACCGTAATCGAAGAGACAAATAAAGTTAATATTTTTAATATTGCTATCAACCTATAAAAAATTATAAACAGGTTGCATTCAGTAAACTAGTTCTAGTTTAACACATCAAACATGTCATCTCAGGCCCAGAATGAAGGATCAATGCAAAAATAAAGGCAAATCAAGTTATTAATATCCCTTACTTCTATCATGCCCGTGCATTTCCCAGTTGCTTTTTTAATTTTGGCAACCGTAATCAAAAAGAAAAATAAAGTTATTATTGTTTTGTCTCTGTATCCTGTCATTTCGTTTAAGATATTTTATAAATTTTCGCTACCGTAATCGAAGAGACAGATAAATTGATTAATGTTTGGTCGCTGTATCCTGTTTTTCCGTTTAAAATATTTCAAAATCTTTACTACCAGAATCGAAAAGAAAAATAAAGTTATTATAGTTTTGTCGCTATATCCTGTCTTTTTGCTTAAAATGTTTCTAAATCTTCACTACCAGAATCAAAGAGACAAGTAAAGTTATTATTATTTCTTACTTCTATCATGCCCGTGCCTTTCCCAGTTGCAAGGCAACCATACGGGATCATTCTCAAGTCCAAACCTTCAGCTTTCCACAGCATATCCATGATAGATATGGTTTGTAAAGTCAGCATATCTTGGCGAAGATCTAATAAAAAAAACAGTAATTTCTTGACATTTTGAAGTAATGTAGCATATCTGACAACACCCAGGCACTAAGGCTTACAGAGCCAAAGGAGCTAACCTAGGAGTCAGGGAGCTATAAGAGCTATATATTTTAAATGTATTTCCATGACCAAAATACTTTTCCCAGAAATAGTAAAATCACAGAAAATGTTAAAATTCACACAAAATGTTAAATTATACGTTTTTTTTTCAACAAACTACTAGATTTACAGAAATATCTTGGTAAAAAGTTTTAGCGACAGAATTTTTTTATATGTGGCTTATAATTTGGACAACCTATTAGTGACCACTGGGTTGGAGCAATTGTTGTTAAGTGTCTTGCCCAAGGACACATACACCCACAATTGTAGCAGCGAAGAGCCTTGAACCCATTACTTTTGGGTTAAAGGCAAGGCGCGCTAACCACTTTGCCACAAAGCGTTGTTAAATAGAATAAACATGTTCGTTTTTTTCGGCAATAAACAATCACGTACCATCTCCGTTTTTGTAGATAACGCTCATGCTTCCGTCTTGTACTTGCTTGTTTTTGAAAACCAACCATAGAGGTCTCATTTTACTGTTCATGACTTTGCATTTTTCAACACTAAACAAAAAATTTGTTATATTAAAACTTTTCCTAAATAGAAAAATTTTTATTCAAAAGATTTTCGAAAATCCAGAGAACCCAATTTTTTAGTAACCATACAGTTTTAGAAATTAAAATATAAAAAAAAAGAAAAAGACTTTTAAATATTCTAAGTTGTATAGTTGGGTGGGGAAGATGGGAGACCATTTCATTATATTTTTTCGTCCTATTTGGTAGTAAAAAAAGAACATTCAATAAATTATAAAACCGTATCCTCACGACTTCCATAGACCGTTGGTAATTGTTTAAAACACGATCAGGATATTTGGATAATATGTGCTAAAGGTGTCACCCCCCACCTTACTATAATATATATTAAACAAATGAATGAAATTTATTTTGTCTTTTCAGTCATGTTAACGAAGAACGGGAGAGTTTACAAAAGCGAAAAGACAGTAGTAACAGTAAAACAACAGTTGTTAAAACACGCTTATTATTAAAAAAATAATGTTTTAGATAAAATGCGTCACCATTACACCATATTGGCAGCACAGTTTGAATAGATATAATTTAAAAAATAAAATAAATTTGTTAAATATCCTGAATTATATTATAACTTACAGTAATTCCTCCAAGTCCAAGTTAGGTTCCAGAGGACATTCAACACTAGTAAGAGCTTCTTTAAATGAATCCTGGTTCGCCGTATCCTTCAATGCCTGTCGAGCCCGAACTTTAATATCTTTTTGACTAAACTCAGATCCTTTAACCTGGGAATTAAGGTTTTCAAATTCAAGTCATTTTTTTTATTTAAGTTAAAAAAAAAAAAAATTTAATTTTAGTTTAACGTTTTTTTAATTTTAGTTACTTTTTTTTTAAAATTTTAGTTAAAAGAATGAACTTGAACTTTAAATATTAATATGAAATTAAAAAAATATGAAAATACAATAGAGTTAAAATATAAATAACAACAAAAAGGGTATTTCCAATTTAAATTTGTAAAATCCAAAGCTAGCCTCTTATTCTTTAAGCAAAAGCAAGCGCATCCGTCGCATTAAATATAATTGATGCTATTAGTTGTTTTCGCTGTTTAATAAATGCAATATTACATATTGGGGGAAAATCTGATAAGCATCTTTGTTAGAAGAGTAAAGCAAACAAAAAAGTTAAAGAACCACTGGTTTAATAAATCCACCCACGGACTTACCCTTTCATTCAAAGTTCTCATTTTATTGAGCGCTTCTTGTTGTTTATACAAAGTCTTCACATGCGGTAAGTTCCCGTACAAGTAAGCTTCCATGATCAACGCGAAACGAAGATTTAACAACGTGTTCGAAATTTCCGCTCTTTTGAAACAGAAATAATTGTTATCACACTAGGTCCACTTTTTTACAAATAAGTTGACATGAAGTGTATGAAACAGAACACCAGTGTTATAACGACTGTCGTTTGCCGGCCACGCGAGGGTAAAGTAAGTTACATTCATTCATTCAAGTTCATCTACTAAAGAAATACATTAATAGAGTGTCAGTGTGGCAACTTTTGTATAATAATGGCATACAGTAAAAATGCTTTGAGAAATAGTATAGTAGACAAAATAACCAAATCAGATGGATGAATGTAACTTACTTTATCCACATGTGGCCGAAAAACGATAGAAAAACAACGTTACGAAAAACGACGTTATAACCTGGGTGTTCTGTTTCAAACACCTCGTGCTAGCTTACAATTACCATGTATGTTACTTTGTGGGTGATTAAACGCCGCTCTTTTGTTTTGGGTTGTGACTTCCATTCTTAATCCATTAGTCCCTATTTTACATACATTTCTTCTCCAGCGTTTATCACAGAAAAACATATTGGATCTGGTGCTACTAAAATGTAACAGAGAAAAAGTCCAACCAAGGACTTTTTGAAGATATATACTTCGCCCGAATATTAAAATTTTTTAATTGAAATTTTTTGATTGAACTTTTTTGGTTGGATTTTTTTAATTGGACTTTTTGGTTGGATTTTTTTTTGGTTGGAATTTTGTCCGTTACATTTTCGTAGCACCAGATCCTTTCTATACTTCACTAAACAAGAATCGTTCAACTTTGAGCATCATATTAGGGTCAGATTCACGAAATTTATAACAAGTTAAAAACATATCAAAGACCTATTTAAATATACTTACTTTAAATGCCAAAACAGAAAATGTCCGATTTTTCGGTTGCTCCAAGCACGACGAAGAATGAAACGAACTAAACTACTGTTCAGGTAAGAATCGAACTTAACAACTTGAACCAACTGCATAAGGTATTGTTGCAGTTCGTCATCTCTGCAGAAAAAATAAAAAAAATATACATTTACAATGCCTGCTTATATATAGTAGGGAGGGGAAGATGGGACAGTTTTTCAATCTATTTGCTTGTCCCATTTAGTATTAAACAAAAAATCATTCAAGGAATTATAAAACCGTATCCTCACGACTCCCATAGAACAATGTTAATTGTTTAAAATACGGATATTTAGATTTTATGTGCTAAAGGTGTCCCAACTTACACCACTGCACTATAAACCTTAATAAAATCACATATTTCACCTAACACGGGTATGCAAAGTACACATGCATGCCCTTGAATCCATTATGAATAATCTCGGTAACATAGGAACAGGCTAATTGCTACACAGCGAAAAAAAGGTAATAAATTTATAGAGTTTCTTTTGTCTTTGATCTATGGTATTTAAAGGGGTTATCTGCTTGCAGAAATTTGAAGTTCGGATGCATTAATCACATTCCGGCGCCGTGGCATAGTGGTTAGCGCGCCTGCCTGTAACCCAGAGGTAATGGATTCAAGGCTCGATGCTGCTACCATTGTGGGCGTATGTGTCTTTGGATAAAACACTTAACGACAATTGCTCCAACCCAGTGGTCACTAATGGGTTGTCCACTTGTCCAAGTTATCAGCCATACATAAAAAAATAAAAAATCACAAAAAACCACAAAGTAACATACATGGTAAATCATAAACTGGCACGAGGTGTTAAACCTGTGTTATAACGACTATCGTTTTCCGGCCACGCGAGGATAAAGTAAGTTACATTAATAATCACCTTAAATTTTCTAAACACTTCACAGCGAAGTCCCTCACATGTTCATCGGCGAACTGACAATCCAACAGCTCCATGGCGCGCTCCGGTGACAAAGGTGTCCATGAATTAAGCATTGCTTGCACCTGTTAACAAAAATTTATTCATTTTTTACTGCAACCCATAAAAATATAATTAATAAATACAAAGATATAGTACTGTGGGGTAATATGGGACACCTTTAGCACGTACTATCCAAATATCCTGATCGTGTTTTAAACAACTAACAATGGTCTATGGGAGTTGTGAGAATATTTTTTTATAATTCTTTGAATGCTCTCTGTTTACTACCAAATAAATGGGATGAGAAATAAAATAAACAGGTGTCCCGTCTTCCCCCATCCTACTATATTTTACAATTAATGAATTTAAAGCAAGGCATGCAAAAACAACATAAAATAAGTATAAAAGTGTTCTTGTTTTATTTCCACTGTAAAATTCTGGAAAATAAATGTTCCAAGAAATATGTGAAAAAAATGTTACACATGCTTTAAATAAATAACAATAAATTGTTACCATGGCAACACTCTTGTATGAATTCCACTTTGCAGATGCGAGAACTTTTGAAAGAGCTTCAGGATATTTTTCCCTACAGTCGATTCGTAATCGCCTGAAAAAGTTTCAGGTCAATATTGATATTATTATCCAGCGAAGTAGCCCAATTGGTTAGCACGTCTGCCTCTAACCCAGAGGTTATGGGTTCAAGGCTCGTCGCTGCTACCATTGTGGCATTTGTGGGTGTATGTATCTTTAAGCAAGACACTTAACAGCAATTGCTCCAACCCAGTGGTCAGTAACGGGTTGTCCAAATTATCGGCCACACATAAAAAAATCACCCACAAAGCAACATACTTGGTAACTCAAAAGCTGTCACGAAGTGTAATAAACAAAACACACGTGTTATAACGACTATCATTTTTTAACCAGGCTAGGATAAAGTAAGTTACATTCATTCAGTCATTCAATATTAACATGCAATACAATTTATCCATTTATATCTACTATACAAACAAAGAGCATGACGTAACACTGTTACACATGACCTAATGTGTTTATTGTCACAACAATCTTAATCATACAAAGTCAATGATGAAATTAACGCAAAGCAAACACCTTACCACAACAAACTTTTATCATCATCAAATAAATCGTCGAAACGATCTTTTCTAACAACTTCATCCAGTTGTGTCATGTGAGATTTGGAAGCGCCTCGCGTCATTAAGTTGCTTTCACGAACAACTGCTTGACGAGCTGCTTCTTCTAACACCTGTGTTTGTATTTTTATATTAAATGTTGTACGTTGTATATGTATTGCTAAATACAACACATTCTGTGCAAATTACAACAAAATACAACATATTCTGTACAAAATACAACATATTCTGTACAAAATACAGCATATTCTGTACAAAATACAACACATTCTGTACAAAATACAACACATTCTGTACAAAATACAACACATTCTGTACAAAATACAACATATTCTGTACAAAATACAGCATATTCTGTACAAAATACAACACATTCTGTACAAAATACAACATATTCTGTACAAAATACAACACATTCTGTACAAAACACAACACATTCTGTACAAAATACAACATATTCTGTACAAAATACAACATATTCTGTACAAAATACAACATATTCTGTACAAAATACAACACATTCTGTACAAAATACAACACATTCTGTGCAAAATACAACATATTCTGTACAAAATACAACACATTCTGTACAAAGTATATTTGTGCTGAATTAACACTACGTACATTATTGTTAGAAACAATACATGACTCATATAAAAGGAATTTTCCATGGAACTTACTACATGCCTATGACTAACATAATTTAATCGAAATAAGATTTTATCTAAATGACCAAGTACAAAACTTTCAAATAAAAACCCAGCTGTGTTATTTTATTGCAAAAACAAAATTCTAAAACAGTTTTTATGTTTTTTTATACAAAAATATTAGATTAAAATATCCCTTTTTAAGTAATTAAAATGAATTTCCGAAATATGTGTGTTTCAGCTAAGTTATTAAAAAATATCCTACACAATTAAATTCAATACTTATGTTACAGCTATATAAATATATATATACATAATTACATATATATTGCATAATTCAATAGACTTGTGTTTGCTAAATATTTAGTAGCACTTATGTTATAGAAATTTGTTGAAGTTTGTTTTCATAAGAAACATGAAAGTTATTAATAAATGATTGTATTTGTCATATCTGTCAGGCATGTTCTTAAACTTGTTTGTATGTTTTACCCTTTTAACAAAGATGCTTATCAGATTTACCACAAATATGTAATATAGCTCATTTATTAAATGGGGAGAAAAAACTAATTACATCAGTTATATTTTATGCGACGGATGCGCTTGCTTTTTTGGCACCGACTTGTTCAATGTCTGGTAAAGTACTACAATTTGCACAATTTTTTGTCCCGTCAACTGATGTGGATTTTGATTGGTAGCCTATTTGAATGAATGTAACTTACTTTATCCTCACGTGGCTTAAAAACGACAGTCATTATCACACAATGTTGATACACCTCGTGCCAGCAGTTAGGTTACCATGTGTGTTACTTTGTGGGTGATTCTTTCTTTTAGATTTTATCATTTACCCTCTAAATATGAGGAATTTATCTCAGTTTAAGAAACGCTGTGTTAAACATTCTTTATAACTTACTTCTGGTAGAGACGGATACATGATGGTGGCTTGGTACTCTGGCATCATTATCTCGATGAAAGCAGCTTGTTCAACATCCGGATTAAGCATTACTCCTCCACGAGGACTCAAGTTATTCGAGTCAAGATTATCGTGGTTCACTTGCCAGCAGTTTAACCGGTACTATGAAAGAAATAAAAACTTTTTGAGAATTTTGAAAATAAAAATTTTAAGTTAAAAATAAAAAAAAGTAATAATTGCAAATTACTTAGAAAAAAAATGTTTTTTTGGAAAAATAGTTTTGTTAATATTTTTACGGAAAAATTAAGGGAATTGAGTTTTGTTTTACCAACTAAGTTATGTTATATTTGATGATTCTGCAGCACATACATAGAAATCGCAAGATAAAAGTTTCCTGCGCATCAGCAGCACTAGAACTACTCAAGTACATAAGTTTTATGAGAATTTCATTGGAAAATCAATGATTTTACATTTAAAGCATAAAACATATAATGTACTACGGAGGTACGAGTCTGTATGACCAACTACAATTGGGACATTGATAAGTGTATTTAAACATACATACCAAGCCAGCTTTGAGGTATCTTTTGAAATCAAACACCATCATATTAGCCCAAGCAATAGGAGATGCAGAATGCTGAGTGTTTTTTTGAGTTGACTCCTAAAATTTAATCAAAGTTTAATTTCAAAAATTCTGTTTAATTAAAAATTATTTTTAAAAAAATTCTGTAATTTTATACAAAAAAAACTGAGAAAAGCTTAGTTTTCAGTAAACCATCATATTAGCCCTACCCTAGTAATAGGTGATGTCGCATATTGGGTATTTTTTTGAGCTGACTTTCAAAGTTAAGTCAAAAATTAATTTCTGTAATTTTATTTAAAAAATCTGAGTAATTGTTAGTTTTTTATTAATTTTTTTTGTTGAGTATTTTTTTGAGTGCAAAAATTTAATTAAAACTCCCAAAATTTGTTAAAAAATGAATTTCTGTAATTTTATTAAAAAAAATGAAAAACTGTTAATTTTTCGGTAAAATTTTTTATTTACCTTTCTTTTAGATTTCCCACCAACATTTCGTTTGCTGGAGCAGATAGCGAGACAAAGCATCGCATTTCGAGGAAGGTTAACTGCATTTATATCAAAGAAACATTCTTCATCCCACTGGTACTCATTCCCTGTAACATAGTAGGACTCATCATGGTAACTTTTGGTGTGTTTAGTTTAAATGTCTTGCGCGTTATGCTCTGAACCAGGAAAAGAAAACTTTTGGTCTTTTTTTGGATTTAATTTATGCTCTGAACCAGGAAAAAAACTGTTGGTCTGTTTTTAGATTTAATTTACGCTTTGAACCAGGAAAAAAAAACTTTTGATCATTTTTTTGGATTTAATTTACGCTCTGAACCAGGAAAAAGAAAACTGTTGGTCTTTTTTTAGATTTAATTTACGCTCTAAACCAGGAAAAAAAACTTTTGTTTTTTGGGGGGAATTTAATTCACGCTCTGGACCTGAAAAAAGAAAACTTTTTTTTTTATTGCATTTGACAAATGGTCTGTGCAGGCCACACACAGAGCGCTAAATGATATAAAAACCCAACATTTTAATATGTTTTAAAAAAATAGATCACCTAATTGGAATTGCAAAAATTACAAAAAATGGTAGAGGTAGGTTAACGCAATAAAATCTGGCAAAACCAAAGTTTTTAGGCCAGAATTTACTAACAGAATGAAGTATATGATATGCTAAATTAAATTACAATAAAATTCACGATAGGTAGTGCAATAAAGCAATAAACTAAATTTAAAAAGCCCCACAGAGCAAGTATGGCTGGAATGTAACAAACGATAAACACGTTAAGTAATCTGTCATTCATTGACATATGAATGGGGTTACCAGCATTAGGAAGTGATGCATCATAATAGTAGGGTGGGGGAAAATAGAACACGCTTTCGTTCTATTTTTGTCCAATTTGATATTAAAACAAAAAACATCCAAAGAATTATAAAACCGTAGCTTCATGACTCCCATAGAGTGTTGTTAATTGTTTAAAACACGATCAGGATATTTGGATATTATTTGCTAAAGGTGTCCTGTCTTCCCTCACCCTACTATAATATATTGAAAGAACAAGTTATTGGTATATTTCAAGCCACAGCAGATTTCTAAAGACAAAACATTAAGTTATGTACGCGCACAAGGTGTATAAAACGGAATACCCATGTTATAACGACTGTCGTTTTCCGATGTGATGTGAGGATAAAGTAAGTTACATTCATTCATATGTACTACACTGTAAAGACTACAGATTCATAACTTAGCATTTTATCTTTAGAAGTCTGCTGGCCATGGGAAAAGAAATGGGAACAACAACATTATGAGTCATAGTTAACCAATGCTGAATAAAACATTAGAGCTGCCATGACTCACCCGCTGCCATCTCTTTTACTGGTTCTTTGGTGTAGGTGGTAGGACACAGCGTTTCTGTTCCATGGTATAAACCAACGTGGACCACTAGCTATAATAACAAGCAAATATTTACGTATGATTTATGGTTTATAAATAGCAGACGTGTGTGGGCAGACGGAATTTATTCGAAATATAGGACAAAATGGAAATAAAGCTTTGCTAGGAGTATGTTTTCCAGAAGTATTATCATAAAGCCTACATATGATAGTATAATTGTTTAGTAAATAAACCTTTTTGTCCCTCTCTTGGCCTGCATTGACGTTACCAGCTCTTATGATTCTTAATTTGAACATAACATCGAGTTGCCATAGTGACCAAACTGCTCGATGTTTTTCTGGCACAGGAGGGGCAAAGTTCGTCTGCGTCAAAACAAAGCTGTTTATGACATCACAAGAAACGTTTATTTTATCCAACGAGGAACACCGAAAATTGAACAGTTATTAATTTTGTTTCGTATGAATTTAAAGCGAAAGAAAAACGCTTTCACTTGGTTGTCTTGCAAGACTGTTGTTGACTAACCTGTGTTTAGGGCAGAGTTCAACTGTGCAGTTATGTGCAACAAAATACAGCATATTGTATGGGCGAATGGGCCTCTGTCCCAGTACAATTTACTGAATGACAATTATTTAACATGGAGGTCAATTCATTAGTATTTCACTAAACAGAAAAACATTCCTTTTTAATTTAAGCCAACAAGTAGTATAGTACCTGTACTTTTTTTAAAAGTTGGTATTGCTGGGGTAAAATTTTCCTCACGCTTGCAACATGAACCAGAGAAACAACTGGAGGTGCTTTGATGCTACTGACAATACCTTCACGTTTACATACCAGTGCTTTTCGTAGGAACTAAAAAAATATATTACATTTCGCGAATTTTTTAAAAAACTTTAATTCGTTTTAATAGAATTTAAATTTTTGTTTTCAAAATTTTTCATTTAAAATTTAACCTAAATTTTTATTATATATATATATACATATAGGCCCATTTTGGATATTAACAAGTTAATTTAACATAAAAAATGAGTCAAACCTTAAACATATAAATTGGGTGATTCCCAACAATAAACTCTTTTCCATTTCCTTTCAAAACATAATCGTCCTTGTTGGTGGAAGGAAGGCGAGCTTTTGTTTTCGAAACCCAAGTCTGGAGTGCGACTTCCGTTAAGTGTTCCGTTGACCACGAAGGGTTGATTTTAATGGTGTATACCGTCTGGTACAGAATAAAAACATGTTTTATTTAATAAACATAGTATATTTCACAGATTTTTAGTGTCATACGACTTAACTCCTTTGAATCTATCTGTGATAGAGTAAATATGAAAAAATGTATGACATAGTTTTAGGCAAAACAAGTACAAATTTCTGGTATATGCAGAATAAAAGCATGTTTTATTTAATAAACATATTTCATTGTTTCTTAAACTTTTTAGTGTCATATGACTTTAAATTCCTTTGAATCTAATTGTAGTACAGTAAAATTTAAAAATATATACTTTATAGTTTAAGCAAAACAAGTAAAAAATTCTGGTACAGAATGAAGGCACATTTTATTTAATAAACATAACAAATTCCAGTGCTTGTAAAACTTTTTAGTGTCATACAAATTTTAACTCCTCTGAATCTGTTTGTGGCACAGTAAATATAAAAAAATCCTATTTCACAGTTTTATGCAAAATGTAAAAAAATGCTTATATATTATTGTTGAGTAGTAAACAACATCCAAGTCTGAATACCATGCAATTATTTTACTTATTAAATAATAAAATATAGAAAAAAACAGTAAATTGGTAACTTAACTCAAAAATCTCTAGAACTATATATTCCTACATTGTTAAAACACGTCAATTTTAAAGCAGCTCACCTCGGAATTTTCTGATGTTAATTGAATGAGGCCAAAATCTTTTAAGTAGTGAGTACTTTCGTTGAGGTATGGGATGATGGTTGGAGGGAAATGGCGTTGAAGAAGTGACTGAAACAACATGAAAGTAATTAAAAATATTACATATATATAGTAGGGTGGGGGGAAATGGGATACCTTTAGCACATTATGTTTAAATATCCTAATCCTGTTTTAAACAATTAACAACGGTCTATGAGAGTTGTGAGGAAAAGGTTTTATAATTCTTGGAAAGTTTTTTTTTGTTTACTATTAAATGGGACAAGCAAATAGAATGAAACCGTGTCCTGTTTTAATATATATATGAGTCCTACACTCCTACTGTATATATATATATTTTTAAAAAAATTTCAAAATTCATAAAAAGTATTTCTTATATAAAATTACAGAGCCATAATGGCTTTACAAAGAGCAATGTAAGAGAAACATTAAGCTTTTCGACATATTCGGTTATTTTGGACTTTTTAAGTAAAAAAACAGTATTTTGGTAAATTAAATCAAAGCTTTTAAAAGAGCTACATCAGACATCCTGCCTGATAGCAACAGAAAAAAAAAACGACCACCACAGCACATGGAATATCTGTGTTACTAAATTCTTCATCCATAGTTGAGACTTACTTTCCAGTGTAGAGTATCTCGATCCTTACAAGCTTGAGCAGCTAACTCCCGCATGTCTTTTCTAAACGATCGACTCTCACTGTCCACATTCAATTCAGTTTCATCTAAAAATATATCATTTAAAAAACTAAAAAAAAATTTTTTTTTCAAATTATCTATCCCTAACACTATCTGAACTTTTTCGCTCACAACCCTTTTTTAAGTTTTCAAATTTTTCACGACCCAGTTTAGGAACCCCTGGTCCAAAAATACCATTTACTATAAATATGGGAATGTGGGGGAAGATGGACACCTTTAGCACAGAATATCCAAATATCCTGATTGTGTTTTAAACAATTAAGAATGGTCTATGTGAGTCGAACGAATACGGATTTCTAACTCATTGAAAGTTCTTTGTTTACTACCAAATGAATGAGAAAACAAAATAAAAGAGTGTCCCATCGTCCCCCACCCTACTATATGTTATGAAACTTACTTTTAATGCAGGTAAGGTGATTGATTTCTTGTATAACTCGTTTCTCTGCAATATTACCTCTACTTTGAACGAGTTTTAACACCGGCAGTTCATGGAAAATATCAAACTGAAAATTAAATTATTTTGAGTAAGAAAATATTTTTAAAAAAGCTATTTAAATTATTTTGAGTAAAAAAATCTTTAAAAAAAAACTTTAGAAAGCTATGTAGCTGTTGGGGCGATAAGCAAATTTTATTCTATATAGATGATGTCATATGGTGAGTCATTATAAAGAGCATGTAATTTAGATGTAAGTTGGCCCAATATCCCAATTGTATTGGCCTAAGTTCTAGTTCCCATGGCATGTCCATTGTAGGACTTGCCCCACATAGAACGGAACAACACAACATGCATAAACCGTATTTGACACAAAAAATCATTTTAACAATTTTAATTAGTCACAAAATTGAAAAAAATATTTTCAGTTAAAATATTTTAAACATTACTTTGAATTTTTATTTTAAATGATATATTTTCAAATTATTTACAATTATTTTGAATAACAAACCTCACTGAGATGCCGACTCTCATCAACTATTTCCTCTGGTAAACCAAAACTTGTTATGTATGTGAAAGTGTAACTTTCAGGGTTGAGAAGCTTGCTGAATAAAGGATGGTGGATTGCTTCTTGCCATAGTAACTGAAAAAATGTTTACATTAAATATAACTAAAATTATACTTACTATATATAATTACTATGAAATAATATATAAATTTTGTTGTAAATATTTTGTTTAAATTAGAAAATATTTTCTCTAGTATTGTAAAATAAGAGTGCCGTAAACTGTTGTTATATCCGTGTCATAACAATGATATCACAGTGCCTGGAGTTATTGCCTCGTAACCAGAAAATACTTTGGTCATAGATTGATGCAGCTAAAGAGTATGTCTTTGGGTGGAAAATGCAATTGCTTCAACTCAACACAGTCACTTATGGGTTGCCTAAATTATGTTATAATGTTGGGTAGTCCGAAATGCTAAGATAAAAGTGACCTTCAATCATTCATTTACTTAATTTCAACCAGAAAATGACTTTCCATGGATAATTTTTCTTTTATATAAACAAGATAATATACAATTTTTTGGTCTGGCACTGTGGCTTAGCGGTTTAGGCCCTTGTATCGTAACCAAAGGGTACCAGGTTCAATGCTCGACTGCGATATTAATACTAATCGGCGTATGTGTCCTTGAGCAAGACACCTAACAGACATTGCTCCAACCCCGCGGTCACTAATGGGTTGTCCAAATTATAAAACCTTGCTTACATTTTTCACTTCTTTTATGGTTGAATTCCTTGGTATATCAATTGGTATGTAGATTCCTGTTGGTAGAAAGAAATCCACACTAACATACATAGAGTTGTGGTAACCCCATTCATCATATATAGATTCCTCTTCGTCATAAGCACCTCCACTTCCCCCCAGGTGGACGCCTGAAAATGCACGAGAAATACTCATGCCTGAAATCTCAGCTTACTCAGAACCTATGTTGCCGCATTCCAACGTCTATAGGTTCACTCTTAGAAATTCTGTAACTTTAAAAAATATTTTTTGGTTAATTACAACGAAATAATACGGTAATACGTTTAGCCGGTAATGTTTTACGCGCATTGAAGGTTTAATGACCCCCGCATGGTTAAGTAAACTTCACAGCTTAAAAGAATTCAAAACGTCAGTCAAAATTATCTGTAAACCGCTCCGTTCTGCGCAGAATAGCGAAAAACAAAGCACAATCCTGGGAACATACAAAACTATGAATGAACTGAAGACTTGTTTACGATAATTTACTTCCTTGAGTCACGCTCTAATGATTTTGATGTCTGTGACGTAATATATTAGCTTTGGACAAACAACCGCAAAGCCAAAACTGTTTTGGTAGATTTGGTGATAAAAACTCTACCAGTTAAGTTTTAATTATAGAGCGAATACTTGGACCAATTAAATATATTTTACATGTCTCTGGGGACGGTGTCATATTTACAAATTATATTCATATTATTTATTTGTCGCCATGACAGCAAAACATTTAATGAAATAAATGTTTTCAATCATTGTTTGGTAATCGCATAATTTAAGGCAGAAACAAATGACCAGTCATGTCAGGCTTTTAGTGAAAATATTACTAAAACAGTTTTGCCTACCTGGTTTCAATGACGAAGTGTGGTTCACCACACTCCAAATGTATTTTGTCTTTGTATTTGTCAAACGTTTATATTGCTGTATACAGGTAAGATTGACAGCGTTCGGGCTTTGGTTGAGTTTTGCTAGTTAGATATATCACCTCTAAAATCGTTACGTTCGAAATGAATATTGCAGCGTTTTTTACAACAGTTTACGCTGTGCGTTTCTGTATTACTTTCCTCCCCATTTTCTACAGTTCAGAATGCATGGATAAATCAGCTTTTTTATTTACAGAAGAATCGTAGTGCAGTTTCCAAAAATCAGTCGAGAAAAACAGTTTCATTTGTTGATATGCCTTTAGTTGATTCAGACACAGCCAGGCAAAACAAACAGAACCGTAAACAGGATTTTCCCAGAAGAAGGCCCTGTAGTTCCCGCTGTTCCCAGAACCTAACTTGGTTTGTTCGTCGACGAATCGGAAAAACAACAAGAGCAATGCGATGTGTTGCAGTACACAACGAAGAAACATTTCAGAAGACAGAGACGATTTACTCTTTGTTGGACAATGTTTCTTCGCAAGAACCACGTAATAGCAGACTTGCGCTAAAGCCCGACAAATATACAAAAACAAAAGCTCAAATTCGACAACAAGAGAAACAACTTATCAGCGCTCCATCAGATACGATTGAACACGACATCACTAAATTTGCTCCTAACGTCGATCGCTTTCAGTCGAACGAATTAAAACTAACCAAAAAGAAAGTAAGAAATCCTAAGACCGAATAATAAAGTTTATACTCATTACCTATAGGCTATAACACTTAAATCCTGGTAAAGAAGGGGACTAAACGATAAGTCCGGAGCCGTAGCACTGCTGTTTAGGGCGCCTGCCTCTAACCTAGAGATAATCGGTTCAAGGCTCTTCGCCGCTATCTTTCGTTATTGTGAGCATATGTGTCCTTGGGCAAGATATTTAGCAGCAGTATAGTATATACTCTATACTATAGACTAGAGAAAGGGTAACTTGTAAAAATAAGCAATATAGGCCTAATATTTCAGTTATCGTAATCGTATAGTTGCATGAAAAAATGCATAAAAAAAGAATAAAAATATATTGTTACAGAGCCAAGGGGATATGATTAGCATGAAATACGGATTTGAGCTGCCCAATGTAGGTGACATGATCTTGAGCAAATATGAACATCCGCAATCGAACAACAACCATAAACCTGAAGAAGAAACGACAACAATTCAGCAATCTAAATCCCAAGAAAAAAATATCCATATAAAGAAAAGGCTGTTGACAGAAGCAAAGGTATGAGGGTGGGGGAGATGGGACACCCCTTCGTCCCATTTTCTCGTCCTATTTGGTAGTAAACAAAGAATATTGAAAATTATAAAACCATATCTTCTTGGCTCCCATAAACCGTTGTTATTTGTTTAAAACACGACCAGGCTGTTTGGATATTATGTGCTAAAGATGTCCCACCTTCCCCCACTTACCTTAAGGTGACGCGTAATGTGTGTTATTTGTAGTAAAGTTTCTTAGAGAATTTTAACTTTTAAACATACCAGTTAAGATAACATAATAGTTTATTGTAACATTTAGGAGAATGAAATTATGCGAAGTCAGAGCGGGGGTCTTGCTTTTGAACACCACCACTTGCAGCGCTATAGCAAAGCATACCGTAACGTCATTGAACGGGTAAAAGCCGCCATGAAAATCCGATACAACGGAATGCTTCTGCGTTTACCGAACGCAAAAGAAATAAAAAGAAAGCAATTGTGCTATGATTGTGCGACCAATGCTCATAAAGAATACACCATTGCTGGTCTTAATTCTAACATACAGTTTCACGGCATACTGAGTGCAAGTTGTGGTTTTAATCAATCCTGTCCTATTGTTCAAACAATTAACAGTCGATTTCATGATCTTCGGCTAAACAAATGTGTTTCAATTTCCGAAAAAGCTGATAAAATGGAGGAAGTATTAAATCTCGTTCTACAGGACATGTACAGCAAAACCTACTTAAATCGAGGACAGTTAAAAAGTGAAATTTATCGCACTGCTGTTTTGTAGTTTCGTTTGTGATCTTTCATAAAGCAGTGATAATAAAAGTAAAAAGGATTTTATTTGAGGGTTGAGATGTCTTTAAATGCACGTGCGTTAGTATACATGTTTGTATCGGTATGTGTGTGCTGGTGTTTACGACAACTTTAAAATTGGAGTCAATTCAGAGTAAGGGTTGAATGCTCGGAAGCAATTCTACGATTGGTGATGGCTTGTTTTGAATACTCGTGTAATTACCAATGACCAAGTAGAAGCATTGGACTATAACGCGTTTTGTATATAGCGATACGAGAACTGTATGTAAGGCTAAATACTATATGTTTTGATTTGATTCTATAACTCAGTTTAAGTCGTTAATTTTCTCTTAGATATTTAGTTTCAGGTTATGAATTGCGTGATACTACTCTGTGCTCATCGTTGTAACCCTATACGGTATTTTAAAATGTGCGGTTGTATAGCTACATTACGAAACACATGTTTCCTCCATTCTCGAGCTGTGTTATGTTTAGTGCTTGGGCATATAGCGGTACATGAGAGGAATGTTTGTACAGCTACTGTTTAGAAAACGCATATATACTTGAAAGTCTTGAAACGATTTTGTGAGCGATTTGTCTACCAAGCGAGCTAAGGCGTGGAGAGCTTTTGTAGAAATTCTGCCCGATTAGTTTTGAACAAAGCTTCACTCTGACCTGTGGCAGTTCCCAGGCATAAACAAAAAGCGAGTTTATCAACGTGAGTTGCTCGTCCTACTGAGCGTGGTATGTGTTGTAAGTGCACTCAGTCAGAAACGTAAATCAAAACACAGAGTATTTATGTGTTGAGTTTGCAAGACGAGTAAGGTACATGTAATATTTAAACAGCGGTAGAAACTGCGGTAATTGTGACATTTGATACTTCGCTGAAAGTCGTAAAGATATTTTGTTAACGTCAAACAGTTTGAATGGTCTGACCGTTTTAAAGTTAAACCAGGCAGTTAGTCATTATAAATATATGTTAAATCGATTTTGTGCTGTAGTTAGTACTAATGTATGCATGTAGCAACACGTCGTACTTACAGAGTTAACAAGCAGACATTCGACTCATAGAAGGTCTGAATAACTGGTGGCAATAAATTGTGTTTCCTGTTTTGCTCAAACCATCAAACTACCTAACAGCAACACTTGACCATATATTGCAAGTAACAAGCATTCATGACGTCACAAAACAATTTTGTGTCGCTTGCGGTTATTCTTTAATGAGTCAGCATTAATAACCATGCAATGTAGGGACTACGGTTTGCAAAATAGTAATGCAGCTTTAGGTAAAACATTGAAGTAGTTTGAGCGTACAGGGATTTCCTAGTTGATTCACGGTTTATGTCCTTCCTTTCGTTTGAGCTGACGCGCTGTCTTTGTAGCATGTTGGGCAGAACGCTAAACTGTCATTGATAAATTGGATGCTTCCGACTCGTTAACCCATTATCACTATAAGAGTCAAATTATATTTTACTTAGATGCTGCTGGTCGATCTATAATTCACGATTATTGATTGTTTTTATCAGGATAGAGAGGGGAGCGTTTTTGTTCCCCTTTGTGACGTCACAGCCAGCTAATATTGTGGCAGCAAACTTTCTTGTTGTTTACTATTTTATGTTGAATAATAGAATAAAATAAACTGAAAAGTTTAATATGGCGTGTTTTCGAATAGACCGAAAAGTTGTGTATAGTGGTTACTATGCCATTATGCGACCGAACCACGTATTATAGCGATAAAATCTTTCAAGCGCAAAACTACCGATGCACTTCAAATATTTTCATTTGAAAGGAGAATTGCTCTGGCTCACATTGCGAGAAATTCCTGTTGTATGCTACATATACCTTGGGCTTAGTAATATAATATTGTTTATAGCTCGAGTTCGATAAAAACCAGACAATATTGGGTTACTTTATAAAGTTTCAATTTTTTATTAAATAGCTTGAAGACGCTTTTTAACGCTTTATTCGTCGTGTTCGGTACACACGTACATTACATATACATCGTATCTGCACCATTGCCCGTACATGTAAAGTGTGGTTTGTGTTCGAAAACAATCTCTACTCACCAAGTCCTTGAAAACGTCAACCTAATGTGAATTAATGTTTCCTATCTTATCTGTGCCACAGAAAGAACGCTTGATAAGCCTATAAAGTGCAGAACACAAAACCAGGGCACAGTTACAGTTGCGTGCGGGACCTTTACTGTGCTGTATCATATATCTATAAACAATATGTTTGTATCTTTTTGCTTGTTCAGGTGAAATGTATAGATCTCGAATCGAAGTTAGGCCATTCTTTAGAAAATGTAATCTTAAATAATGATTCTAAAATGGGAATTAAGTCGCATCGGCAGAGCTGGTTCATCTGGATTCTGTATGCTACTATTACCAGTATGGTAGTCGTAACGCTCGCACAACCAGGTAACTAACACTTTGTGAGTTTTTTGTTGTTTTAGCCGTAAATAGATGGCTTTAAGGGCGTAGTTAGTAAAAATAAGCAGTATAGTAGTATGGGGGAAGATGGAATACCTTTGGCACATAATATCCAAATATCCTGATCGTGTTTTAAACAATTAACAACAGTATATTGGAGTCGTGGAAAAATGGTTTTATAATTCTTTGAATGTTCTTTGTTTACTACCAAGTGGGATTAGAAAATAGAATGAAAAGGTGTCCCATTTTTCTTCACCCAACTGTATGTAAACTTTGACTGAATCATTACCGTATAGGCTCAATTTTCACCGTGTTATGTTCCCTAAGAACTGCATTAAACAAGATAGTGTAATGAGGTATTCCACAGAAGATTAATTATTTATACATAATCTGTTTTCACGACTACGTGGGTGGGCAAAGCTAATTAGGCAACCCACGCAGATGAACTTTGACAGTTAAAATCTGTGCAAAAACTTGATGTTTTAGGGAATAAATCTGCTTTATTTCTTTGTGGTCTTGGTTTATACTTTAACACCAGCGGTTTTTATCCGAGCTACTCAAAGGCAAACCGATGGGCAAAGGCCAACAGTACCGGTATATTATACGCATTAGTATTTAGTTGACTTTCTGAAAGGCGGAATGCAAATCCATAACTTTATAGAACTTAAAATCCAACAACGGACCCTCTTCATAATCATACTAACCTATATTTCCACGTATAAACTGTAATTGTTGTCTTAATTTGTCTTTTAAATGCGGTTTAAAAAGCATGGTATAATTAACACTTTACTGCAAGTTAAGATATGTACATCGAAATCTTAAGTAAAAGTATTAAAAATGTTCATCAAAGAATGCATCCCTGCCGGGACTCGAACCCGGAACCTCTGGATTAGAAGTCCAGCGCGCTAATCCATTGCGCCACAGAGACGACGGTCTCTAGAGTTGCGAACAACGATACTTAAACGAAAACCGACAAACTGCTGGTCGACGCGCCAATGCCATATAAAACATTTATTGAAAATTTATCAAAAACTCAACTTTAAATATTAAAGTAGATATTTGTATATCAAATTCGAGTTTTTATATTCTTTTTTTCATAAAAAAGTTTCATAATATATCTTAGTAACAGGACTGTTCGTTTTGCTATAATGATATAGGGCTATTAAGCTGCTACATTTAGTCGAGCACTCTAGTAGCCTGTATACATGTGTTGATTTATGTTGTTTTTTATTTATTATAGTGTTGTCTTTCAACACAATGAAAAAATCAACTACAATACGCGATGAAAACGAAGCATCTGGTCTGGTTACTCGCTTTGAGGAATATGGTAATAAAAATATCCAAGTCGAATTCGTTAAAAATTATTCGTTTAGTTTGGACAAAATAATGCTAACGCGTCAATATTACATAAAATAAAAACAAATTTTATTTATTTTTTCCAATCTGATAACAATGACTATGATTATTAACAACTTTTTTATATAGTAGGGTGAGGGAAGACGGGACACCTTTAGCACATGCATATTATCCAAATATCCTGATCGTGTTTTGAACAATTAAAACGCAGTCATGAAGATACAGTTTTCTAATTCTAATTTTTTATAGTTTAACGGCTTATGGGAGTCGTGAGGATACGGTTTTAAAATTCTTTGAACGTTCTTTCTTTACTACCAAATGGGAAAAGAAAATAGACATTATTATTTTTTTAGAAAGCGAATTGTATTAAAACAGGAACACATCTTTACAAACATGTTGCATAAAATACCAATTACAGAACACAAATTGTTTATTTTTAGTGGAACCTTGCGGTGGGATTCTATTTGCCAACATAAATGCGTCTTCGATCCCAGTACCTATGCTCGATGAAGGTGAAACTGTTGAATGCGCGTGGACAATTCGATCTCCACACCCAAGCTTGATCGTAAGTATAGTATATTGTGTGGTAATAGGATATCGTTGGCATCTAAGTACGACATTTCCTGATCGTGTTTTAAACAACTGACAATATTTTTTGAGTCGTTAAAAAACGGGTATAAATTTCTTTAACTATTCTGTGTTTACTACCAAATAGGATGGAAAAATAAAATAAAACATGTCTGATCTACCCCACCCTACTATAGCATGTATGAATGAATGTACCGTGTGTAAATTATTTATCCTCACGTTGCGGGGGGGGCAGTCGTTAGAACACGGCCGGGTGATGTTTCTTCCTCAATCCCGCTTTTTTTACTGTACTACGTCCTTTTACTAATAGTATGGTGGGGGAAGATGGGACACCTTTTTATTCTTTTTACCCGTCCCATTTGGTAGTAAACAAAGAACTTTCAATGAATTATAAAACCATATTCTCACGACTCTCATATAGACCGTTGTTAGTTGTTTAAAACACGATCAGGATATTCAGATATAATGTGCTAAAGGTGTCCCACCCTACTATATGTACCTCGTGCCCGTTTTTTCTACGTTTGTAACACTTTGGGTAAATATTTTTTTATTTATTTTTTTTACAGATCGGTCTTGCGGCAACACAGGTTGTGGTGAACTACTACAGCCCGAACAACCTTGAGATAGATATATATGATGGAGGGTTACCAGACCCAAATCGAAAGCTTGCTCACTGGCATGGCGTCCATGATTTTAACAAGATACTTTCTCCTATTACAACAACTGGTGACACAATGTTTATAAACTACACTTCAACCGGTGATGTAGAACCTATGATGGAGTTAGTATTTCTATATTATATATGTGGAGGTACCATACAGAACGATATGGTGATACAGAGTCCAGTGTTCAATGCGCGAAGCGTTTATGAGATGCCAGATTTTCTGCAATGCTTTTGGCTTTTAGAAACACCCGATACGGCTTTTTATGGATACTTAAACATTCAGAATGTCAAACTACCATTGGTATGTGACGTGTTATCACTGGTTGCACTGAACGGTACTTTAGCTGTCGATATAGGATCAATGGACAACGATGCGACGACGAACACAAGTACAGACGGTGCTATATTGTTTACATCCGAAGACAATGTTTTAAAAAAATCACCGACTAGTTTAAAATCCAACGAAAAAAACAAAACTAGCGCAGGGCCAAATAGTATTCAAATTTGCGACTCACGCGTAAAAGCAATCGCTTTTAGTGGCCGCTGGGCGGCGCTCACGTACAGCATACAACACCCGAAACCCGGGGAAGGGTTTAGTATTGCTTACTTACAAGTTCGACGTATGAGGTTACCAAGAAAAAAACACACTGTACCGTGGTACCTTAACTATGCCCCAGTTGTTATTTATCTCCCCCTAGGTATTTTGTTTGGAATGGCGATTATAATCGCACAAAGACGAAGACAAGTCAATGTGCCAAGTCCAAGACGTTGCTATCCAAGAGGCCAAAGGTCTAAAGATGTTACGGACATCGAAATGAGTCGCGTGCACTCAAAAGGACAGCAAGCTCCAAAAAAATCAAGTTTAAGAAAAGGGAAAGTTGTTCGAGAATCGGATAATAATGCAAAACTAGAGTGCAAGGAAAGCGGAGTCGAAGCAGAATCATTATCTTTTTTAACAAAAATGTCGAAATCAAAAAAGAAGAATAAAAAGGTTACGTTTCACTAGCGAATTCTAAGCCAAAATAAATACTGTCTTAGTTATTGCAATATCAAATTTTTTTTAAGCGTTTTATCTTTTTGTTTTAAATAAAATGCTCCTGTGAATACGTTTGTAATTATTTTCGGGCGGAGTTTTTTGCTAATGACAAAGATACAAAACTACGTACATTCGAGTAGGTAGCGATATAAGGTGGGGAGAGATGGACACTTAAGCACATATTGCCCAATTTTTTCAAACTTAAAATACATGACGGTGATAACACGAATTCGTACTATTATATATTTATTATTTGATCACAATTCAACATTATATATTAAAACACACGAGTAGTTATTTAGTGATCCGCGCAACAAGTGTAATTTGTAATTTTACAAATTCGAAGAAAAACAGGGTAGGACCGGATGCGCATTTACATAATCATATATTAACAGTGTCTCCCTAACCCGTCATATTTTTTAGATTTTTGAAATATGATGCAACATGTGCTAAAGTGTGCAGCTTGTGCACCACCCTTATATGTATAGTACTGTGGAGTAAGATCGGACACTGTCAGTTCATAATATCCAAATATTTTAATCGTGTTTTAAACATTTAACAACGTATGAGAGTCGTAAGGATTCGGTTTTATTATTCTTTGAATGTTCTTTGTTTACTACCAAGTGGGACGAAAAAATCAGAATGAAAAGGTGTCCAATCTTCCCCCGCCCTATCATATAATGTCAACGTGTTTATACTCTTGTGTTTTTGAACGATAAAACCACACATACTAAGATATAAACCATCGCCCCGACAGCAATTACATCTTTAGTCGCGCTTGAAATTCTCTGGCACGATTTGTAGCTGTAAAACACGGCAGATCCAACTGGTCAGACGAGTGATGTTACAAATAGTAGTTGCCTTGGGCCATAAAGTCCAACGCAACAGTACAGACTTGATAAAAAGAATTCATACAGCAAAGCTCCATGTAAAGTTTTATGGTAAAATTGTGACATATTGCACTAATCAAAAGTAAAGAGTTTTTTATTTAGATAGAATTAAAAATTTATTCAATTTTGAGTAATGTTGACGTGAGTTTGTGCAAAGAGAATGAGGTTAAACTTTGCTCTTGGTTTTATGCTCATTACCGCAGTAATCGCTCAAGGTATGCTATTTTACATTGTTCCTATGTATAAAATACTGTCTACATATGTGATACAGTTCATTTTAATTCGTAGAACCAGAGAGCGTAGATTGGAATGCAACACCACCAATTCCAACTCAGCCAAGAACATCTCAACCGAACAGTGATCCGAATACTCGGACCGAGGCCTCTACAGCAGCAAGTGTGGCACCTTCTGTGGTTTCAATTCCAGAAAACATCAATTATGTAACTGAGCCACCGTAAGCATTTTAACATTACATCCACTGAATTACCAAGCGAAAGCATGTTTTTAGTTTATTTATTTACGCGTGGCCGGGCAACGGTCGTTATAACACAGGTGTTTTGTTTTCGTGCGAGCTTATACACCTCGTGCCAGCTTATACGCGTTATTTTTTACCAACGGAATAAAATAAGAAACTTTCTAAAGCATAGAGCATATAGTACTGTGGGGTAAGATAGGATACCGTTAGCAATTAAATCCCACATTTCCTAACTCTGTTCTAAATAATTTAACAATATTCTTCATCTTTTATTGCTATTACGGTTAAATAATTCTGTAAACATTCTACTACCAGATGGGACTGTAATAACAGAATAAAATAGGTCCCATTTTACCCCAATCTACAATATTATACTTTAATAAACTGTTTAATCCAGGTACAACTATGCTGAAGCTTTAGCGAAGAGCATGTTATTTTATGAAGCACAAAGGTCCGGGAGTCTACCGCCTAACCAACGAGTAAGATGGCGCGGAAACTCTGCAATGAACGATGGCAGTGATAATAACATTGATCTTTCTGGAGGATATTATGACGGTAGTATTATAAAAACGTATTAAGTAAATGTAACTTACTTTATTCTCGCGTGGCCGGAAAACGACAATCGTTATAACACGGGTATTCATACAACATGTTACTGTGTAGGTGATTATTTTTTGGATTTTTTTATGTATGGCTAATAAACTGGACAACCTATTAGCGACCACTAATACCCTTTTTGCATGGTCACTTTTATGCACGTAAGTACTCGCATATTTACTCGCAAAAACAAAGTTAACACGCATAACGTCATAAGCGTGTTATCTGCTGTAGAAAGTTGGTTGTTACTCGCATTATGCGAGTAATGAAAAGTTTGGTGGAAATACAGTTTCACTATTAAGAGCTTAATCTTTTTCGGGTATTATTTTTACAGTTTTAAGTTGGTAATAGCACCATAAAGTATAAAAACTTCATTTATTAACTAGGTTTAACAATATTGCGCTTAAGTAAGCTAACTCAATGTTGATACGCGCATAAACCAATGACCATGCAAAGTAACGCGGTTAGCGAGTTATCATATGACGAGTTAATGCGGATCGTTATTCACATTAACTTTTTACCATGCAAAAAGGGTATAGGTAACCAGTTCAGCACTTAGTTTGACTAAACCTGGATATTTTTGCATAAACTCAACTTCGACCCATAAACTGTTAAGTATTTTAAACTAAAACGTAGAATTATATATAAGTACTTAGAAGTATTACACGGTCCAATGTAAGTATGAGTAAACTTTACATCTAAATGCCGCGCGTGGTAAATAAAAAAAGCCACAACTATACATTGGAACAAATATTACTTTGATTTATAAAATTACGGTATACAAATAAATAAGAACGAGAAACAATATTACTAAATCTTCAGGCGCTGGTTATATAAAATACAATTTTCCAATGGCATTCTCTTCTACTTTGATATCATGGAGTGTAATCCGCTACGGAAGAACTTACAGGGCTTTGGGTCAATACAATCATGCACTTGATACAATCAAGTGGGCCACCGATTACTTCATAAAATGTCACCCAGAACCCAATTTGTTCTACGGCCAGGTATAAACCGAAAGCGTTTTTTTTCTATTGATATTTATAGTATGGTGGGGGAGAGATAGGACACTTTTAGCACATAATATCCAAATGCCCTGATCGTGTTTTAAACAATTAACAATGGTCTATGGGAGTCGGGAGAACACGGTTTTAAAATTCCTTGAATGTTCTTTGTTTACTACCAAATAGGACGGCAAAAAAACAAAAGGGTGTCCCATCTCCCCCCACCCTACTATATAGTAAGGTGGGGTAAGATGGGACATGTTTTTATTCTCCATTCTCGTCCCAATTGGTAGTAAACGAATAATGTAGAGAAATTATATAACAGGTAACCCGCGACTCCCCCAAATAGGGTTGTTAATTGTTCAAAACACGATTAAGAAATATGGGAATTTGGTGATAACATTGAAAGAATGAATGAATGAAAGAATGAATGAATGAATGCATGAATGAATGAATGAATGAATGCATGAATGTGTGACTTCTACTTTATCCTTGCGTGGCCGTAAAACGATAGTCGTTAAACACGGGTGTTCTGTTTCACACACCTCGTGCCAGCTTACGAGTTGTCATGTATGTTACTTTGTGGGCAATTATCCTATCTTACACCACAGTATCATATGAGTTTTTTTAAACACGCACAGGTCAGTGATAAAAGTGCAGACTCCCAATTTTTCGGTCGACCAGAAGATATGACTTATCAAAGACGATCGTACAAAATAGATTTCACCCAACCAGGTTAAATATATATGTATTATTCTTAATTGAATTTTATATACTGTTATATATAAACAAAAACGAAATTATTTTCTAACCAGCATATAAGTAAAGTATATATGCTCACTGTAAGATTATATGGTTAACTGCCATGCTTTCGAGCCATTAATTTGGAAGAAAATTCGTCCCTTTTTGGCCTTGGAGCTATTCTAGTTCATACACTTTGTGGCCGGTTACGAGTTTCTACGTATGTAACTTCATGGAAAGTTCTTCTGTATTGTCTGATAGTTTTACCCAAGAACGCATACACGCTCTTATTTACGTCACCAGCACAACCGAGCATCGAACCTGCCGGTACCATCTGGTTACGTTGCGATTGCCTGTATAACCATTGTACTACAGACATGTTATGTTATTCTTTATAATAAATGACATTCCTTAAATAAAAAAGATATCAGAAGAGAAATTAACCATTGGATAGATAACAATTGCTGCATATTTAGAGAAATGATCGCCTGATATTATCATTTCTTTCTTTATTTATTGATTTATTTGTGGTTTCTTCGTAGAAGTTATTAACTCTCGTGTAGCCTACATTATGCTGAATAATAGACAAACCGATGATGATATATTTAAAGTTAAAATAATGAAATTAAGTTGTTTTACCGATATATTGTTTTTGTTTTTTAAACTCAGCATCAAACAAAGGAGTCTAAAGTCTCGTTTTATCCCGTTACCGTCAAGTTTTGTACATTTTACTGCCATGTATGAGGTGTCAAAAACCAAAAGGTCAAATGCACCAAAAATATAATAATAATAATAATAATAATTGCTGTAGTTTGTCGTATCTAAAACAGATGCTGGCATACACAGCTTTAAATGTTGGATACTAATGACATTCCTTCATTAGCACAAATACAACAACTTTTAATGTTGTATACAAATAGGAACGGACTTAGCTGCTGAAGCTGCGGCCGCCATGGCGTCAGCTGCTATCGTTTTCAAAACAATAAATCCCAGTTATTCCAACATTCTTCAACAGCACGCAGTGGAGTTATATAATTTTGCTACAACTGCGCCCCGTCGTCCATATAGCAGATCAATACGGCACGCCGCACAAGCTTACGGGTAAGATTTCGTGATAAAAATATATAAAGTTTGGACATTTTTCATTTTATTTTTTCGTCCCATTTGGTAGCAAACAAGGAACAATAAATTAATTATAAAACCGTATCCTCACGTCTCCTACAGACCGTTGTTAATTGTTTACAAGATCATGAAATTGGATATTATGAGCTAAAGATGTCTCATCTTACTCCATCCTATTGTATACCACCATATTTACCTATAGTAGAGTGGGGGGAGATGAGACACCTTTAGTACATAATATATAAAAGTCCTAATCGTGTTTTTAACAATTACCAACGGTCTATGGGAGTCGTGAGGATACAGTTTTATAATTCTTTAAATGTTCTTTGTTTACTACCGAATGGGATGAGAAAATAGAATAAAAAATTTGTCCCATCTCCCCCCCCCCCCACTCTACTATATATTTTGATTATATACTACCATCCGTATAGTTATAGTTACCACAACGACATGCAGTATACCCATTTCCTACTGACTATTAAACTGTACTGGTATCTATTCGTCACAAGAGAGACTTACGAAGACTGACTTTTAAAACTAAGGTACACATTTTAAATCGATATTCAGCGACTATGGTCTCTACTCCATATGTATTGAGTCGGACACACAGTGACAAAATAAGCCCGTTTGTCAGAAACTTGTGATTTGTGACTAATCATTTTCGAGTTTAAAACGAAAAAAGTCAATATACGGTTGGGATTTTATAAACCCACCACTTGATATGTACTAAATTCATTTTTTTTTGGCAGAACTGAAGCCAGCAGTTATAAAGATGAACTTGCATGGGCGGCTCTCTGGCTTTATAAGCTTACACGATTGCCAGTTTACTTAAATGACGCGAAACGAATTGTAAACCTTTTGGACGAATCAAGAAGGAGACCTCTACTTAACGTGGTATGTACAACATAGTAAGGTTGGGGAAGATGGGGGACCTTTCTTTCAACTTTCTTGTCCCATTTAATGGAAAACAAAAAAAATTCAAAGAATTATATAAAAACGTATCCTCACGACTTCCATTGACCGCTATTAATTGTTTAAAACACAATCAGAATATTTGGATATTATGTGCTAAAGGTGTCACATCTTTCCCCACAAGTACTATACATAGGCCAACTTATAAACAATGTGCATTAAACAATTGTTGTTCCAAAAGGTCACCGAGTTTTCATGGAATGTCAAAACAGCGGGTGTTCAGTTACTGTTATCGGAAATGACAAATACCCGAAGATTTAAAGCAGCATTTAAATTGTAAGATGCCTATAAAACAGATTAGGGGTGAATTAAATGTGATATTACCGAACTGATTGGTAAGGCAGATACCGTTAGCAAATAGTATCTAAGATTCCTAATTCTGATTTAATAAGATATAGCTACGGTCTTTTAGATTTGTGAGGATATTTTTGCAAATATTTTTTGTTGAGCACGTAAGGGTCATTAAGATTCTTATACATCATAAGTCTTCATAATTTATAATACATGTATAAATGCGTTGTACTTACTGCTCCACAGCAGCCACCCATTATTTCGTCTTTTTTTAATCGAGCTTAGTCGACCGTTTTAGTAAAAGGGTTAATTTATGTTATACTAAAGGCGGGTTCACACTAGCGCCGATGGCTGGCTAGCGATACGAGCGACAGAAAATCAATCTGAAACAGTTTCTATACTCTGCCGACGATCGCTATAGCGATAAACGGCTTTGGCGCGAAAAGAAACAATTTTCGCGTGAACTGTTCCGCTGTAAATTAAACCGTGGAGATAATTTTCGAGTAAATATGAATGCAAAAAGGAATATATTTTGTTGCAAAAATACTATTTTATAAATTTAGCGTAAATTATTGAAAATAGCATTTGTTAAGGTGTTTTGCAATTATTGTTAAGACCAACTTATATATAACATTAGCCAAACATTAGATATAACATTAGCCAATTACTTGACAAATTCGGCATCTGCGCTATTATTTTTAAAAGCCAATACCTGCTAAACAAAATTATATTCCTTCCTGGGTATTTTCCTCTGTTTTGATTGCATATTTACGGTAAAACGATTAAATGTAATTTCCAACTACCCGCCAAACAGAACAGGATACCAGGCGATTTTACATTTGTGTGTGAATGTTTTGCCGGCAGACATGTCGGCCGACGATTGCTCTCTCACATCGGCAACGCTTTTACCGCCCGTAGTGTGAACCCGCCTTAATAGGTTTAATTATATTGGTGCTTACTCATTAAAGCTTTGCTTTCTTGTTTACCACAAATAGTACAATAAAAGAGACAAAAAAACATGGACAATCTTGCCCCGATCTACTATATTACTAAATAAATTTGTCTTTAGGTTTTGTACACATGCCCAGCCAGAGCAAAGCTCAAATTTGCTATCAAGGTCGGATTACACGAATAGAGGGTTGCTATACGTAAACCAATGGGGTCCGCTTCGTTATGCTGCAAATACTGCGTTTATTTGCGCAATGGCTGCGGATAATAATGTGGATACGGAACGCAACAGGTGACAAATACGTTTTAGTGTTTTTTGCATAGTAGCGTGGTGGAGGCACGCCTTTATAGCACACACTATGCAAATATTCTGACTGTGTTTTAAAAAATTAACAACGGTTTATGGTATTTGTGAAGATACGGTTTTATAATTGTTCAAATGTTTTTTTTGTTTATTACCAAATGGAACGAATAAATATAATGAATAGGTGTCCTATCTTCACCCTATTTTACATAGTATACACAGGGGTGAAAAATGACTCAATTTTCCGCGTTTGTCGTTTTCTATTTTTTTGTCAAACATATTAGCAAAGAGAAACACTGTATATAATTATTCCCAAATAAACTTTAGTAGTAGTTCATTATATATTTTATAGTTTGCAGAAAAATAATTAATAAACCTTTATAGAGTTCTCGCACAAAACCAGTTGAATTACATTCTTGGATCAAATGGCCGGAGTTTCGTGGTTGGCTTTGGAACTAACCCCCCAACAAAAGTTTTTCATCAATCTAGTTACTGTCCGCCACCACCCGCAGCTTGCAACCGTTTTGATGCGCAAACACCGAACGCGTAAGTTGTCGTAATGTATAGTAGGGTGGGAGAAGATGGGACACCTTTAGCACATAATATACAAATATTGTGATTGTGTTTTAAACAATTAACAACGGTCTATGGGAGTTGTGAGGCTACGTTTTCATAATTCTTTGAATGTTCTTTGTTAACTACCAAATGAATTTTAAGTTAAAACATTACCATTGAGGTTAAGTTAAAACATTATCATTGAGGTTAAGTTAAAACATTATCATTTGAATTAAAAAAGGCTTTAATGTGTTTAAACATAATAAACAAGTGGGTTTATATTTTTTGATTATAATTTATTGGTTTATTTTAGGCATATTCTCTACGGGGCTCTGGTAGGTGGACCAAGTGAGAGTGACAGTTTTATGAATCAACGAATGAACCAGAAGCAGAGCAGTGTCACACTTGATTACAATGCAGGGTTAGTGGTTTAATTTTTCAAGTGAAAAAAAGAGAAAATAACATATTTAACGTTAGATACCAAGCCACACTAGCTGCTGTGCTGGATTTGTATATTTTCGGAGAAGGTAATCGACCGGATCAAGATGGGACCGTTTCTGTAGTGTCAACGAGTAAGTTAAATAAATACACTTGTATATATGGTAGGGTGGGAAAAGATGGGAAACCTTTAGAATATAATATCTTAATATCCTGATGGTGATTTTAACAATTAACAACGGTCTATATATTGGAGTTGTGAGAATACAGTTTTATAATACTTTGAATTTTTTGTTGTTTACTACTATATGGTACTAGAAAATAGCATAAAAAGGTGTCCCATCTTCTCCCACCCTGCTATATAAATAAAAACTTGATTTCTAACACTTATTTATGCGCAAGTGACGTGTATAAGTAATACTTCGTATACAAGACACATTTATTTGTATTTTTTTATAACTGTCCTGTTTATAACAGCAACAACAGCAACAACAACAGCCGCAACAGTTTCCGCGGTTTCTTCACAGCTTAATAGTTTCAATCTAAGCGAAGTTTTAAATAAATCCTTGCTGTTTTATGAAGCTCAGAGGTGGGTAATAATACACATGTCTGTTAAGTAAAAACATATGTAGTAAGTTGGGTAAAATCGTCCATGTTTTCTTTCGCCTTTATTGTGTCATTTGGTAGTAAACAAAGCATATTTATACAGTAGCAGTATATAGCAGTATTCCAATGACTATATATATACCTGTATCCTTATGGTTCTCTGCGTTGTTATTGCTAACACACGAGAAGATATGGATACTTTGTTCTAGCGGTATCCATCTTAAGGTGGCCGTACACAGTATCCGGAATTCGTCCGTTTTGTCCGGATTTCGCTGCCGCATGCGGAACTCGGTAATGGGTTTGCATACGACTTCGAAAGCGAATTCGCATGCCGGATACTTTGTACAGCCACCTTACCCCGTATTCCTACACAAACATATATATAAGTAAAATTATTTCTAACGTCTATTTTTAGATCGGGAGTTCTCCCATATGATAATCGAATATCATGGAGGGGCGATTCCCTTATTAGCGATGGTATGCCAAACTTTAACATGACAGGGGGTTATTACGACGGTAAGTATAATTCACAAAAAAAATATTTGTACATTTGTTATAATAAATATAGTAGGGTGGAGGAATATGGGACACCTTTAGCATATGAAAAGGGTGTCTATCCCCCCCACCTTCCTACATTTTAAAGTTTGCTTTAGTAAATACTTTAAAACGACGCAGGGGTAAGCAACGTCAAGTTTCATTTTCCCATGGCCTTTTCTATGACGATGCTGGCGTGGGGAATCATCGAATTCAAAGATGCATACGAAGCTGCTGGACAATACGATTACGCTTTGGATGCATTAAAATGGGGAACAGATTACATTGAAAAAATGATTATAAACAGGTGACATTGAGCGAAGTTATTAAGTGTAGCTTAAGGTTTTCAACATCAGTTCCATATACTTCGTGTATAACCAATTTTTGTTGGTGATTATTAATATTTTTTTTTAATATATGTCTGACAATTTGGACAACTCACAAGGCACCACTATAGTTTTAAGAAATTGCCGTTAAGTATGTTTCCCAAGAACATATACGCTTACAATAGCTGCAGCGTTAAGCCTCGACCCGAAGCCTATCTTTTAGGCTATAGATGTACACTAACGCATTGCGCTGTACAAATAATACGGACACGAGAAGCCGAGTAATTTTATCTATTCGCATTATGTATTCAGGACAATTGTTGGGCAAGTTGGCGATCCTTCAACAGATGGACGTTTGTGGGAACGACCGGAAGAACTATCCGCAACCAGACCAGTTTACACTCTTAGCGGCAATCTTCGTGGAACTGATCTTGCGGCAGAAATTTCAGCAGCTCTTGCCGCCGCTTCAATTGCATTCGAACCAAAAGGTTGTCATAACTTGATGTTTATAATATTTACAGTTTGTTTTTGACAACTTATTAATTTTTAACATATTTTGTTATATGTATAGTACAATAGGGGAAGATGGGACACCTTTAGCAGAAATTATCCAGATATCCTGATCTTGTTTTAAACAATAAACAGCGGTCTATGGGAGTCGTAAGAATACAGTTTTGTAATTCTTTGAATGTTCTTTGTTTACTTCCAAATGGGATAAGAAAATAGAATGAAATGGTGTCCCATCTTTCCCCAGCTACTATATGTTAAAAATTTTAGTGGGTAAAACGACTGTTAATTTTGAAAGTCTTCAAAGTTAGGCCGGGACACTATAGCGCAATGCAGAGCGGAAAATTGTGTAAGATATATATGGTAGGGTGGGGGAAGATGGGACACCTTTAATACATAATATCCAAATAGCCTGATTGCGTTTTAAACAATTAACAACGGTCTGTGGAAGTCGTGAGGATACGGTTTTATAATTCATTGAATGTTCTTTGTTTAATACCAAATGGAAAGAGAAAACCAAACGAAAAGGTGTCCCATCTACCCCCACCCTACTGTATGCATAATTAACAGTTTACGTGAACAGTTAAACATAAAAATGCGATTTTAAAATTTCCAAGGTGCAGAAAATTAGAATAAACAAAGCGAAAAAAAGTCTAATTACACAACTTATACTTTTAGATGCTGCTCTTTCATCGCGGCTTTTTAATAAGGCAAGACATGTGTACCACGATATTGCTCGACAAACTCCTTACGTTAAATATTCAAGTTCTATCCTGTCAGGACCGAACTACTACCCGTAAGTTTGTTTCTATAAGACAAAATGTCTGTATATTTAATCACAATTAGTAGGGTGGGGAAGATGGGACACCTTTTTATTCTATTTTCTTGTCCCATTTAATAATTAAAAACAAAGAACATTTAAAGAAATATAAAACCATATCCTTACGACTCTCATAGACCGTTGTTAATCGTTTAAAACGCTATTAGGATACTCCAATATTATTTGCTAAAGGTGTCCCAACTTTCTCCACCCTACTATATTGTTAATGATGTGATGTTTAGTTCTTCTGGATACGAGGACGAATTGGAATGGGCTGCTATATGGTTTTATAAAAAAACAAAGAGACCGATCTACAAAAACAGAGCAAAGGCACATTACATGGCCCATTCAAGAGAATTTTCGTGGGACGTAAAATCGGTAAAGAGATAAATATAAGTAGGGCCTAACTTATTATAGTAGGCCATGTGTACGGTGACACCGTATAAGCATACATTATCCTACATTTTAAAGTCTTTTAATCGATAACAATCCTCCTTTAAAATTGTTATTGGCTTTATAGTATGGTGGGGAAAGACAGGACAACTTTAACACATAATATCCAAATATCCCGACCGTGTTTTAAACAATTAAAAACGGTCTATGGGAGTCGTAGGGATACGGTTTTATAATTCCTTAAATGTTCTTTGTTTACTAGAAAATGGGACAAAAAAATAGAATGAAAAAGTGTCCCATCTTCCCCCACCCCACTGAATATAATTCGGGAAATATTTCTGATTTGGTATACCAAATGGAAAGATACAAGAGAACGAAAACATTGACCATCTTACCCCAACTTAAATTAAACAAGGTAACTAAGAGATTGTATCTTCATATACTGTAGGCTGCAGTACAGCTGCTTGTCGATGAGTCAGAACGGCAATCGCTTTATCCACGAGTAGCAACGTATTGTAATTGGCTTTTGAACGACGCTGATAAAACTCCAGATGGTCTACTAATTTTGCACGAACGTTACCCAGCAAAATATGCAGGTATTTCGTCAACCAAATAAAACGATTTTTAAGTTTTTAACCTGTATTTTGATTGTAGCAAATGCTGCATTTCTTTTGATGCTCGCCTACAGAAAGTTCCCAAATGCCCAAAATGCCAAGGGCTGGAGAGATGCAGGAATAAGGCAGATTAGCTACCTCCTTGGTGGTAATAAGAAGAGACAAAGTTTCGTTGTTGGTTTTGGAAGAATATCACCCACACAACCCTTGCATAAGGGAAGCTCGTGTCCTCTACCACCCAATCGATGTGGCCATACTTTTAAAAATAGAGATCAACCAAATCCAAACGTAAGTTTTAGAGAAGTTTTTAAAGGGGATGTTTACCCGTTGTAACTGTTAAATTTTGATACCTTCCCGCTAAACTTTTACTTTATATCGTAAGTCGTAACCCATCTATTTAACCTGTTGATTCGGTTACTTTTTTCCGCTGTAGGTCCACATTGTGTTTTCCGCTGTAAGTCTCTATTTATATGTATATATTAAAAAAGGATGTTTATCGGTTTACATTTAATATTGCATTGTTGACAATTAAAACCGCTATATATTTTTGTTAAATATGATATGTATAACTATGCCAAATGGTTTAAAAAAAACGATTCATTAAACTCGGCATGTAAAGCTGTCTCGTTCGCATGATTGCTGAATAAATGATTACATATATAGTGGGGTGGGGAATTAAGACACAAAACACATACTTTAACATCATTTTTACCAGTTATAATAACAGCATTTAGCTTTGGCGTGTACTTTCAGCAGTTGCAAGAATACTGTCGAATAATCCGGTAGCATTTTAGTTTGTTTATCATCATATAGTGAACCGTAAAAAAATAAAAATAATCCCATATTACCCCCGGGTCCCACTTTACCCCTCCTAACTATTATTTTTTATTTATAATTTACAAAATTCAAATACATCATCATATTTTATATGGAGCATTGGAGGCAACTTTTCTGTTTATAATTTATAATGTAAAAATTAATTTCTCATTTATAAGGAGCATTGGAGGCAAATCCCACGTTACCCCGTGTCGCATTTTACCCCACCCTAATATAATTTCTATTTTTTTAAATTTATTCTGTTAAAATTATTCTTCAGATTTATACGGGACATTAGCATGAGGCAGTTCGCACATTACCCCGTGTCTCACTTTACCCCACCCAACTATAATTTTAATGTTTAAAATTTATAATGTAAAAATTATTCCTCAGATTTTATATGGAGCATTAGTTGGGGGCCCAACTCCCTTAGACGACTTTAGCGATCTGAGAACAGAAGAAGAACAGAGTCGAGTCTCCCTAGATGCAAATGCTGGATTTCAAGCAGCAGTTGCTGGAATAATTCACCTTAAACTCAACCAATTACTCAGCAGTGGTTGTATAACAACAGTGTCCGTACAACTAGTTTTTCTTTCATTCTTTTTTACATACTTTATAACTCACATACTTCGTTTTGATTAATGCAAGTCCTTCCGCCGTCTTTTTGCTTGGATCGCACGCCGTTCGTTATATTGATTCGCGTCAAATACAAATGTAGCAGTTAATGTTTAGATTTGTTGCGACCGAAGTTGTATTTGTAATGAAGAGTTCGAGCTGTGTATGAAAACAGTTGTATAAAAGAACATTCAAAGAATTATAAAACCGTATCCTCACGACCCCCATATATAGACGGTTGTTAATTGTTTAAAACACGATCAGGATAACTAGAAGTTGAATGAATGAATGAAACTTACTTTATCCTCGCGTGGCCGGAAAACGACAGTCGTTATCACACGGGCTTAACACCTCATGCCAGCTTACGAGTTACCATGTATGTTACTTTGTGATTGATTATTTTTTTGGGTTTTTTTTCTTCATTTTTTATGTTTGGCTGATAATTTAGACAACCCATTAGTGACCACTGGGTTGGAGCAATTGTCGTTAAGTGTCTTGCCCAAGGACACATACGCCCACAATGGTAGCAGCGACAGGCCTTGAACCCATTAACTAATGGTTACAGGCAGGCGCGCTAACCACTACGCCACGGCGCCGGACTAATGTTTTATGTGCAAATAAACACGATCAGGAAATATAAGATTTGTAGGTGCCACAGTAGGCTAATATGTATAAACTCGCCCCAAATATAATACGTAATACGTATATTCCCTTTTACATTGCAACATCTGTCGGTAAAGAGGTATTCCATAAGTTTATTTTATCGTTCTACTTTTAGATTGTTTAAAAATATGTTACAGAAGCTATTTTCATATCGATGTTATAGCGATAAAACATATGACCTAAAAATGCGTCACATAACCACCGCCGGAATGTTGCAAAACACAATGGTTTAAATTCCAAAAGCGTGTACATGTTTAGTCAATCTTGGCCATTCTTACGCATCGCTGAACAAGCGTTCGTTTTCTCGCATATCGTAATTGCAGATAAGCTATAGTGGGATTCTTAAACAATTCTGTATCAAACAAAATTCTATTTTAGTTAAAAAACAAACTTTATTGAAATGACCGAATTTTGAAACCTAAAATATTAATTATGCTTGCGTGTAAAATATTTGGTACCTTTTTCAATGTGTTGTCCATCAAGTATACCATACTTTTCCAGTCAGTCTGCACCGCTTGCCAATCACTCCTGACTCGCACCTTTGCTGTTAGAAGTGCGCTTAAACGTTATACCAATCAATGTTTAGATATCCGGATTATGAGCTTAATCTCAACACAACAGTCTACAGGTGTCAAAACTTGTTTGCCTTCCTGAACAGTTGCGTGTTGCAAGTTCCACACCCGCCGTTGGCTGGAGCGCGCCTTTTACATTCCTTCATTGTTTCGTCGCAAGCGGGAATGATTATTACCTCACGTGGTGAAAATGCGACAAAAAAGTTTCCTGCTGTTTCGTGGCATTTAAACAAAGCTGTGGTTTAAAGCAGGTTGTTTAAACAGTTTTGCAAAAGATTTAAAGAAAGCTTGCGCAGTATTTAAAGTTCCATAAGCAGAGCGTTATCAAAAGTTATAAAGAAAGTGCATAACTATGAATGTAAACATGCACAGTATTTTCAATGAGATGACTTCTATTACCAGTATGAAGGTGGTGACGCCCATGACAGAATCACAAAACGTAAGTTGCTGTTTAAATTGATCTTAATTGGATAATTATTTTTATAGATACTGACTTTAATGTTTTGTAAAGTTTTACTTTTGTCTTTGTCAACGCGTCGCTTGAAAAAGGTAATTTGCAGCAGTTAAAATATTAATGTCATTAACTATTTCCAGGTTCCTCTTGTACGCGCGTCTCCTCATTTACCGGTAAAACGAATGGCTCCCTGTCCCTCAAGCCAGCACTTTGTTGCCGTTCCAAAGCGCACACGCCTCACTGCTTCTTCTGAAGCCCACCTTCGCCAGTCCTCGTACAGTTTAGCCATGTCGTCACCGAATATGGTAGTTGCCCACAATTATGTTGCGACACCAAGGTAAAATATAGATTTTGTTAAATATTTTTGTTTGCTTGTGCGTTTACACGCATAATTTCTTCCAGTTAAATGTAAATATGATTTCAACTTTTTAAGCGTGTTTTAACAATTGTTTTTGTTGCTATATCCTGTCATTTTGTTTAAAATATTTCTGAGTCTTCGCTACCGTAATCGAAGAGACAAATAAAGTTATTATCATTAATATTAATATTATTTAATCATTTATAACTTTTTGCAGCAACATTTCAACTCCCAACAGGGGTCTTTCTTTCGTTCCAACCAACACTATACGATCAGGTATTACTGTCTTTACCTGTAGATTCAAGAACAGCTATTTTTATCCTCTTACCCAATATTAAAATATTTTATCGCACAGTGAATTGTTGTGCCAAGGAAAATCTTTGTTTCGGGCAAACTTCGTCGGCTACAGGACTCTCAACGCCACCATACGGAAGCCAGACACAAAATACTCACTTCGTACATTCAGGTAAAGAAAGCTTTTATCGTCGTAGGGTAAAATCACTCATTACATTTAGGCTTTTAATGTTATTAATCTTAACGGGTATTCAGTGTTTTAAATTTTTTACAGCAAGTCGCCGGGGTTCTCTAAAACAACTTGTTCGAAAATCAAAAAAGAAATCTCCATACAAAAACCGTGTCAGTCGCAAAGTCAAACGACAAACCAACATTGTCGAAGAACCAAGTCAAGGTAAAATTTAATTGTGTTCTCACTGATCTATAATTTAAACCTTATTTTTTTGATCCGTAATTTATATAGTAGAGTTGGAGAAGACGGGACGTCTTTTAGGACACAATATCCATATATTACGATCGTGTTTAAAAAAAAAAGTTAAAAAGCCGTTAATGGGAGTCGTGTGGATACGGTTTCATATTTTTTGAATGCTTTTTTGTTTATTACCAAATAGAAAGAGAAAACAAAATGAAAATGTGTCCCATCTTCCCCTACTCTACTATAATTTGTTTTTATTCCGATCTGTATTTTATAACTTTTTATTTTTTGATTGCTGCAGATTCGTTACGCGGACAACCTAAAGCACTTGTTGTTTACAATGAATTTCTCCGGCAACTGGAATCTGAAAACCAGGGAAAATGCACAACAAAAACTCTCAGTGAGTGCCTTATATAAACCACTGCCATACCACAGTAATTGGAGCAATTGCTTCATAACAAGAGGACACTGAGTTCGTGGCCCAGTTTTCTTATCAATGTTGGCTTGTAGGCTCTTGGGTAAAACAGTTAACGTTATATCCCCCAACTAAATCGCCATTATTAGTTTGTCCAAATTGTAGACCATGTATATATATACTAGAGTGAAGGAAGATGCGACACCTTTTCATTTTATTCTCTCTAGTAAACAAAAAGAGTTCAAAGAAATGTAGAACCTTATCCTTACGACTCCCATAGACCGTTGTTAATTGTTAAAACTTGATTAGGATATTATGTGCTAAACGTCTTTCCCTTTCCTACTAAAACAGAATCGAAAAAGTGGAAAGCAACCCCAGTCGAAATTAATACATAGTGAATGAAATAGTAAAAAAGCCATTCTAATATTCTAATACTATATCTCCTTATTCCTGACAGATACCACGAGAGCAAGTGCAAAGTACAGCCGAGGTTTTACACCAAGCGTTACCTCAACACCTCAACATAATGCTTCTCCACCATTGAGTAGAGAAAGCAGCCAAACTGAAGCTGCGACATCTGATTACTTCTCCGCTCCTAACAGTGGTTCGGCGAGCAGCAAAACCTCTAGCGCTGACGGTGATTTGATTTTTTGTATTAAAAGTAGGGTGGGGGAAGATGGGACAACTTTTCATTGTATTTTATCGTCCCATTTGTCAGAAAACAATGAAAATTATTAAATCGTTACCTACGACTGTCAGAAACCGTTGTTAATTGTTTTACGACTGTCAGAAACCGTTGTTAATTGTTTAAAACACAATCAGAACATTTGGATATTATCTGTTTAAGGTGTCTCATCTTCCCCCGTCCTACTATGCTGCACTTCACACAATTTTAATTTTATAAATTTTCGAGCATCTTAACCCGTAATGGGTTCAATGCTCTTCGCTGCCACCATTGTGGGCGTGTGTGTCTTTGGCGAGACACTTAACAGCAATTGCTCCAATTTAGTACTCACTAATGGGTTGTCCAAATTATCAAAAATGAAAAAAGATCGCGACAAAATAATTACCCATATTTATTCTTTCAGATTCCTTTGTGGACTTTCTGAGGTATATTGAAACTGGGGTTGCTCGTAACGATAAACTTCTTCTTTTGAATGAAACCCGCAACCAACGTCTTAATGAAGACAAATCAAAGGTAAATAACCAATATATTGCTTGCGGATTAGTCATTAGTTTAGCAGCGAGTATTCTTGTTGCTTTTTACAAGTAGGAATTGTAAAGCAGTAAAAGGGCATTGTTGTTTTTTATGAAACGAAATGTTTTTATGACCTTTTTAAACCGCAACGCTCCAAACGTCACAGCGTCACAATTCCGTACGAACTTCAATACGAACTTTAATTTTACAAGTTTTTGATGATGTGTTACCAATTCAAAACGTAGTATATGTAATCAAAGTTTGACCGAATTTAATTTCAAATATTGAAGGGTAGGGGAAGATGGGACACCCTTTTATTCCATTTTCACATCCCGTTTGGTAGTAAACAAAGAACATTGAAAAAGTTACAAAATCGTATCTCTACGACTGCGATAGACCGTTGTTGGTTGTTTAAAGAGCGTTGTTTAAAAAGATCAGGATGTTTAGATGTTATGTGCTAGAGGTGTCCCGTCTTCCCCAGCACTCTACCATAAATCGACACTAATTTAGTAATTTGTCATTGTTTTTAGTTTTCCAGCGGTGTAAGTTTGTCGACCCAAAACTCATCGAAATCGGTGAGAAAACCATTGTTGACCTCGACCCCGCAGAGTGACCAGCAGTCTGACGTCACAAACAACAATAGAAAGGCGACGGCCCTTCCTGGTATGTACCCAATCGGAGCCCCGAGATATGCCTCGAGTCCGATCACATTCAAGCAACAACAAATGGTAGCTGCTGGAGGTCGAATTGAGTATAATTCTGCTGTCTGGAGGCCATGGTGTTAGTACTTTTTCACGATTTTTTTCAAATATTTATAAACTAATAACTAATTTAATTATGTACACTTTGTATCACGTATTATGTTCATGAATGCAAGTTCAATGTTATCACACGTTTCACTCGTACCCAATATACACTGGGTTCACTCTGCATTTCCAGTTTTCGTCTCGAAAAAGCTCAATGCTTAATTTTTTGCATTGAAGCGCAAGCAATGCGCGTTTCATTATTGTTTACATTTGTTTGACAAATAGGCAGTTTTATTGCCTTGTTCATCCATGAACAAGTCGCGCCATGTTATTGGCCGTGACGACAGTTTTTTTGTGTTGCTTATTCCACTATTTACGTTAGTGAGCGCCTTGCATAGGCTTAACCAGTGCATTAGCCTGGAATTTCGTTTTCTTGTAATTTCGTGCTTTCAGCTGGCGAATGTTTTCTTCATTCCCGGCCATATGTTATGCCATTGTAGCATGTATATATGCTACTTTGTGTTGCTTCCATTTATGTTTATCACGCCGTGTGACCGCTATTCACTTTATATTCACGCTACTACACTGCTTTTTCACATTATTTCACGCTTTTTTCTTTATTGTTCTCACCTTTCCTTTGTTTCTGGCCTAAACAGGACCATTTGTTCTCACCTAGAAATGACTTTTCACGCGTCGTACTATTCAGTTGTCGTTTTTATCCTGTTACCAATGCTATATAAGCCGAAATAAACTGATTTTAGAACCTACGAAATGTTTGTTGGAGAGTTAAAACGATAGAGTTTGATCATAGTATATTTATTGCATAGTTTTTGCAAGCGAATGAAAGTTCTGTTAACGCCCAATTTTTGCATCAAAAAATATGTTGAAATGTAGTCTAAAAGTTTGTATACATCAAGGCAGTTTCATCAGAAAGTAAGCTTGTTAAAGTACCCTTAAACAAACTAAACAGGCGGATTCAATGTTTATCAGCACCCGCAGCAGTATAGAATAGAATAGAGCAGAGCAGAGTCCGTATATAAACATGTTTATATACGGACTCTGGAGCAGAGGCATGAAAGGGTGTTATACGACTCTAGAATAGAGCGTGTAAGATTTAAACTAGATCAGTATTTTTTATTTCTATAAATTTTAAATCCAAGTCGAATAAATTGGTTAAACGTAGCTTCAATAGTATTATTGTGCTCTGATATTATTTTAAAACCTATTCTTTCATGTTGTATTTTGATTAAGCAGACGAGCAGGGTACCATATTACTACGGTTCAGTAGAGACCAGTTGTCTGTGACGTCAGGACAAACGACAACCTCCAAACTTCATTCCATCAACAAGCGAGGGAGAACGAGACGAGCGTAAAAATCTATTAACATCCAAGATCTAACATCATGTCGGAGCAGGCCGGGCAGCTCGAACAGGTCACTGAAAATGCCCCTGTCGAGAGAAAAGTTCTCGGTAATTTAAAATCTTGTTTAGTTATGTTTTTATAGTACCAAAACGGCGGTACTTTTTAGTTAATTTGATTTCCGGTTAGAAGAATATTTTGACCAGTTTTTGTTATTGTTTGAATTTTAATTGATTTTTTCCAAAATTGAGTATAACTTAAAAAAGTATGGTTTTATAACCACCTTAGTTTTTTTAATTAATAAATTTTAAAACAGCATCCCATTGCTCTGGAGTTGTCAAGTGGTTTAATGTGAGAAACGGTTACGGTTTCGTTAACCGCGACGACAACAAGGAGGACGTGTTCATTCACCAGACCGCCATCATCAAAAACAACCCAAAGAAATATCTTCGAAGTGTTGGTGATGGAGAAAGCGTAGAGTTCGATGTAGTGGAAGGTGAAAAGGTAAAAATCACACATTATTTATGTCAGGGTTGTGCAACCTTTTTTACAGGAGGGCCTGGTATAAGTTAAGAGGTGAATCTGCAGGCCGTAATTTATTTAACATAGGCTTGCATGGACCAATAATATTTTTTTTTGGCTTTGGTCTTATGATATTAAAAGGGGGTTATTTTCTTGGAGAAATATGAAGTTCGGATGCATTTATTTCTAAAGAAAACTGCTTTTTAAATTAATTGTCACATTAAATAAATTCAATGAAAAATATTTAGCTGGCTTGCCGGCCCACAGCATATCCCTGCTTTATGTGATGGGAGCAAAACCTAAGGTTTTTTATTAATAATAAATTGTTTCTGGTGGCCCAGCATACATGCTAATAATCTGTTCAATTCAATGTCCAAAAGCTTAAGATTATAGGAAAAAATCCTAATTGTTTGAAGATAAACACCTAATATGCTAAGTTTTAATGTTACTGAAGTACGTACGGAAGTTAATTTCGCTATGACCGACTTTGACTATATCTCTTTTTTCTATTGAATATCCTACTTAGTAATTGGGCATTACCTTATGCAAAAACATTTAGCAGTAAGACATTTAATTGTTTTGTTAACAAATTAGGAATGAAGAGATTGGAATTCAAAATCCTACGAAAATATTGCTGAATTACCCCAAAAAACTAAAATAGGCCATCCTGATAAAATAGCTTTGTACACCCTATGATTACAGGACCTGCATAATATTAACACATTTTACAACAGGGTTTGCCTGAAGCTGCAAATGTAACCGGACCGAATGGTGAGCCTGTAAAAGGCAGCAAGTATGCTGCTGATAGACGCAGATACAAACCACGCTACAAACCAAGACCCAAGGAGGTATTTGATTATGCGACCTAAATATTCTATTCTGAGCTTCTACATGTAATGTTATTAAATTAACTCAATCGAATATATTCTCAATATATTCAGTGCTAGCAATACTATTTCTATAGGGCTCTATGGCTTAGCTTACATAGCAGCCTATTTAGTTTACCATTTTAACAATATCAGTTATCATTTGCATGTAGTATGATAAGTTATCAGGTTTTATTGCAAAAACTCATGCGTGCAACCATTTAATATTTTCTGTCAACTGAAAAAAAGGATAAGTTATCACTGTTGCATGTTTTTGGTGGAATGGCATTAAAGACTTGAATATTCGGCAGATTTGTGGTTGCATCTACTGTTCTAATATACAGTTATTGGTTACTAAATTTGTATCTGTCAAATGCACACAAACAGTGAACCCCAGCTGTTGATTATTGGTGGTAGTGGTGTTGATTTATTTTTAAACCCAACATCAGCATACTCCGGAGGGAAATGAGAACCAAGAGGGTGAGACTGAAAATGTTAGCCCTGAGGGAATGGCCCGTAATCAGCAGCGTCCACGCCGCTATTACAGAAGACCTTTTTGGATCCGAAGGGGGCCTAGAAAACCACAGCAGGTCTGTGACCAAAAAACCAATCAAGTTTAATTGAATTTAAAAACTCAGTGATACATTTTTAATCAATTTTTCTAAAAGTTCCTATATTTTAGTTGGTAAACGATGGTAGTTAGTGTAACTGTAAGTTAGTCTAAAGTTTAGAAACATTCAATTAATGCTTTATACTAATATTTGCTTGGGTGTACTTGTGTTAATGCATTATGTCGAAGTGTGATGGTTTGATTGAAGTCATTTCTAAAGTGTGTTGGAAATAAGAAGGGTTGAGATCAATCGCATGAATCTTGCATGAGTGTTTCCACTCCGGTTTTTAAATATTTATGACAAGTTTCAAAACGAACCGCTGCTGATCCCAATCCAGATAAAAGGGGAGGATGGAGAGAATGAAAGAGCGGAGGACGGTGATCCGGAGCAAAAACCAGAACAACGAAGAAGACCACGTAAGCCGAGACCTCGTCGTCCTCGTAGAGAACCGGTAAGCTTCGTATTTCTTGTTTCTTAGAACTCCATTTCCAATAATGACGCAAACTGCCTTTTTTAGTTACTTATATTGCTCAAAATTAGATTAGGTCTAAATTATTAGGCTTAAAATTTTTGTTCATGTAAAACAACTTCAGTTTAAACTTTATATTGATAAAATGATGGTTGACCTATTTTTTTTTTGCCTATATTAAATTAAAGGTTATATTTTTAACAAATCTACCACATTGTGGATACTATTGGTTCATAAACATAAATTTATTTTTTTTATGTTATGAATACAATAATGACTGATAAAAATGAAAACAATTTAAAATTAAAAAAAGGAAAGAAATGTCCCTCTCTCAAAATGTCAGTTATGCAAAACATGAAATAAAACCTACAAAAACTAAAGCTATTAGTGTTAATAAGTAATAACATTGCTTATAGTTAACTGTTCCAGTATTTTTGATTTAAATTTCTTAGGCTACATTTTGTTTTACAATTCATATTAAAGCCAAAGAGTTTGAATTCTTACTCAGTTTGCTGCGTAGTGCATGCACAATACGTTTCAAGTCAAGTGTCTTTGTCAGTTTGTCACATCATTTATAATTCAATATATGGCCCAGACCATGCTCAGTAGAGCGAATGGTTTTACATTTTAAACAATGCTGGACCTCCTTGCAGGAGGAAGGAGAAGCAAAGGAGAATGGAGTGGTTGCTGATCATGTTGAAGGGGAAGATGGCGAACAACCTCAACGACAACGTAGACCAAGAAAGCCACGTTACCGACCAAAACGGTAAGCTAACTCCTACACAGAAAAATGAAGTCGAAATACACTGATTTTAGAATGTACTAAATGTTTGTTGGAGCGTTAAAACGGCAGTTAGATTATGGAATGTTTATTGTACCATTTTTGCAAGTGTATATAAGTTCTTTTAACTCTGAATCTCTGCAACCTGCAAGAAATGGGTTGAAATGTCGTTCAAAGGTATGTGTATATGAAGGGCGAAGGCACTTCATATATATCTTTCAAATACGATGTTAACTTGTTTTTGCTTGAGTGACACTGACATGCCCTAAAACTGATGTTCCAGCAAATTTGTATTTCTTACAAATGTTTGATGCCTTATAGTTTGCCCTGATAAATACGATCTGTATATGTATACTATATGCGACATAGAAATGTTTGTTTTCAACTTTTCACCACCATATTTTACATTTGTTTTAAATGTATATTTGTGTAAAGGTCCCCATGATACGTATATTGTATATACGATGTACAAAAATGTTTAAGAACCGAATAAATTTGCGACAACAATGAAACATTTGTTTATAACATACGGTTGTGTAAAGGTCCCCGTGATCTTGAAAGTAGAAAAAACTAGAAATGCTTAAAAACTATATATAACCGACAACCAAATAACATTTCTTTTAAACATATGTTTGTGTAAAGGTCCCCACAAGACGGGGAAGCTGAGGTAAATGGTGAGGTCCCGCATGAGAATGGAGAGGAGGGTGAACAACGGCCAGCTCGTCGCCGACGTCCCCGCAACCGCCCGAAGGGACCAAGACGCCCCAAACCCACGGAGAATGAGAACGGCAATGCTGTACCAAATGGACAAGAGGTATACTACGTTTTTGGATATTTTTTGTTATTGTTTTACGCATAAATAGTGAGAAATATTACGTTTTTGCAATTGTTTACCATTTTTCATGCGTAAATACTAAAGCACTGTTAAAGCGATGTTTTAAACAATGCGAAGTACAATTTTTAAATTGATGTAGTGTTTTTTCTACGTTTCTTAACACTGAAATATTTCTTTTGTTGCAGAATGCTGATGCACCTGTCGCGCAGAGCCAGGTTCCAGTACCAAAATCAGAGTAAAAAGCGCGATCAGCGCTCGGTGGAGGGGTGGTTGTTTCGTCATATTGTTGTAGCGTCAGGACAATATCGCTTTTTAAGTTTTCCTTGTGTGCATGGCCACCGTCGCCCTAGCTTGCACCGTAGATTTAGTTAACACCCCAACAGCAGCAAGAACCCCTGACCGATAAATACTGCTTCTCTAACACCTTCTCGAATTTCTGTAATTGGTCGACCCTGCGCATGCGGTCGCACTGATATCACTGAATGTTTCCACCACGTAATTTTGAAAATTTAAGCTCTAAGCGCATTAACATTACAAGCATTTTAAAGCAGCACCTGTGCCTGTAATTCACAGTGCTGATAAAGGTTAACATCTAGTTTATGAAGTAAATTCTGTGTCTGAGACGTTTACCACCGGGCCTGTCTCTGCACACGGACCACAATAAAAGGCCCTTTAACCAGTTATACTTGAATAAGCGTCCACGGAACGCCCCTCGCCCGAAATTTTCATCGTTGGTTGTTGTTGTTGGGTTAATATTTAGTTCTCATCTGATACATTTAGTTGTTCACACCAAAACGATAACGTGGCGTTGATTCCGGCCGGGAACACCAAAACGTTACTCGTTATCAACTCAACTTGATTGTCGCTGTTGTAACGAGTGCGTTTGCAATCAATATTGCTGTTTTCCTTTGCTGCTTGTTCAGTTTAATTTAGTTCACTGTAAATTAAATTCGGTTGTTCCCAGCCAAAATAAACCATACCATTTCAGCACTGTGGTAACTAATTTTTGTGAATAACTATGTTTTGTGATTACATAAGCTGTAAATATGAGTTATTATGGAAGACTTGTTATTTGGCTGCCTGTGAAAGTCTAAAGAGAGAGTGAACTAATTGAAACTGATAATAATGTTACGCGATTATTTGTATCTCTTGCACTTAGGCGCGTGCGTCCCGCGTGACCTTATTTCAACAGCTGCTTTATTAAAGCAAATTGTCGCACAATGCGAGCAGCTGCTATTGAACTGACATTTCTCTTCGTTTCATGTTCCGTGTGTTGTCAACGTATCCAGGGTTCTCCATTTTAATAACTTTGGAAACAAGCGGGTGGTAAGACTCGAAGTCCGACTCCTTGAACCGTTTTCCATCCCCGTAAATATGAACAGTTGTACTTTTCGTGAATCCGTTTTTCGGTTTTCCAAGATCGGTAGTGTGGGCCCAGCCTTTGTAGTTTCCTATAAGGTAACAACCGCGTTTAATTACAATTACGCATAAGAAATGGATGTGCACTTTCTCTAGTATTATTTGTAACGAACCAACAGGGTAAAAACATGTTATTAAACTTAATAGGTATAGTAGGGTGATAGAAGACGCGACATCTCTAGCACATAATATCCGAATATCCTGATCTTGTTTTTAACAACTAACAACGGTCTATGGGAGTCGTGAGGATACGGTTTAGAATTTTTAGCAAAATCATATCTTCACGACTCCCATAGACGGTTGATAATTGCTTAAAATACGAGAATATTGATATATTATGTGGTAAAAGGTGTTCCATCTTTCCCCATCCTACTATATTACATTTACTCTTGGTGTTCATTGTCACTTGTTCATTTATTTAACTTACTTTCATGAAGAGATTCTCCATACTTTACATTGTAATGTGTGGTAAATCTACTTCTGTCGTCATCTACGCCCACATATCGATCATTATTCGCCGAGTAACCAGAAAATTCCTTTCTCCCCACCGGCCCAAGCTCTCGACCGCCACCGCGCGGTGGTTGTTCTCCTCGAAACCAGGTCTTAGCAAGGCTAAAAATATTTTTGCAAAAATTTTACTAAATGAAACGACGGATACTATATACTAGCGCATGATATCCCATACTTTTTAATTGTGGTTTAACAATTAACGACGCACTTTAAGAACTGTTTAAGAACGCAAACGCTTATGACGTTATGCGTGTTAACTTTGCTTTTGCGAGTAAATATGCGAGTACTTAGGCGCATAAAGTGACCATGCAAAAAGGGTATATATTACATTTGGCGAATACATTACGTACGTGGAGTGATCGGATCCAAGACTCATATTCACAAACTCGCACGGATCTTTCTTCTTTATCCTCCCAATAACAGGGTAAGGTACTTGATGCAACTTCGTGAACGAATCCTCGGGTTCACGATTCACGAATCGCGGTCGAGCAGTCTCATAGCTATAACCTGATAACAACATATGTATACAGTAGAGTTAGAGAAGACGGGACACCTTTAGCACATAATATTAAATACCCTGATCGTGTTATAAACAATTAAAACAGTCTATGGGAGTCATGAGGATGCGGTTTTATAATTATTTGAATGTTTTTTGTTTACTACCAAATGAGATGAAAACATAGGGTGAAAAGGTGTCCCATCTTCCCCGCCCTATATGCTGTATATAAATCCCATTTGTCTCTTAAAATAAAGTAACGATGGGAACTGAGAAATCTATTAAAAACCAAACGAAAGTTTTAATAACACCCTGTAATCATGAAAAGTTCTTTTGAAATATAAATTAAAAAGCCTGATTGGTAATAAGCCTTTATGGGACTTCAGATTCAACAGCATTAAAATGTGATTATAGCAATGTTTCTATACCATACCGTTATCTCGCTGGGCGCGTTTACAAATTCCATGATTCATTTCACAACCAGACATGTTGGGCCAGTTTTTGTAGTATCTTTGATTCTGACTAAACCCTGTGGGCCTGAGATATAGCTATAAGATTATTTTGATAGTTTCGAAGCAATTTATAAATCAAACCTGTTAATACACGGCCGTTCGCCATTAAAGGGCGCCCTAGGCAGGTATTGGACTGGGTCAAAGTGATGGTAATGTGTAAAGCCAGAGGGCTCTTTCACCCCTATATCCTGCAAAGGAATATCATGTAAATGTTAAAATGGCATAAATCCACGTATTTAAAATATAGCGATCGTGTATGAATGTTTTTATCGTTTAGTAGGGAGATAGGACACCTTTTCATTCTATTTTCTCGTTCTATTCGGTAGTAAACAAAAAAAATTCAAAGAACTATAAAACTATATCCTCGCGACTACCATGCTGGACCGTTGTTAATTGTATCAAGATATTTGTTTAAACGATCGGATATTTGCATATATTTGCTAAAGGTGTCCCGCTTTTCCCCACCCCACTATATAATGAAGGCAGATCTGTACAGAAGCGTCGATAAAACTTAGAACATTAGAATTTACGGTAACGGTATTATAAAATGCGTTATGACACGCTAAAAATTAAAATTACAAAGGTGTATATATAGATAAGTTATATGAACTTCACTTATTTTATACACGTTACTGTTATAACAGAAAAAAAACTCTAATTAAAACTTATGTTTTTGTTTTACCTTTAAATGCGTTGACATTCTTTTACTCGGTTCGCCTTTATAACAAAGATTTGTTTCTGTTGCAAGATGAAGTGAACCGTCGTCTAAATGCCCCACTTGTTTATTTTGAAGTCTGCATATAAAATACAGTATAGATCAAAGGTTCCCAACCTATTATACCGTGGCCCGGTATAAAAACGTTATTTTAATTGAATTTTAATTTTTTTTTGTTATGTAGTGTTTAGTTGAACTTACCGATGATAAATTTTAAAAAATATTATTTTTTAAATTTTTTCATGGCTCCGTTTAAAATTGCTTATGGCCCACTTGTTATAAAGTATATACACGGTGTATTTGTATTCTGATAAATAATTATACTGACCGGTGCAATAGAGGTCGATATTTGTATTTATCTATGGTTTCAACCCTAGATTGTTGAACCACTTTCGTGTCAGCTGTTGTAATAGGAATTTTCTGTGTAAATCCCGATTCGTTTCGTGTAATTCTGTAAAATGCCGATAAAGGAAACTATGTGTTAGTACATGACGTATAAGATATAATAGGGTGGGGGAACACGGGACACCTATTCATTCGATTTTCTAGTTTTACTTGCAGTACACAAAGAAAGTATAAAGAATTATAAAACCGTATCCTCACGACTCCCATAGACCGTTGTTGATTGTTTAAACACGACCAGGATATTTAGATATTATGTGCTACTGGTGTCCCATCTTCCCCCACTCTACTATATTATAGTAAAGAGTATAATAGGCTACATTTGAAACAAAGGTAATTTTTAGGCAAAAAAACAAACAAATTAACTTGAACATTTGTCCGAAAATTTTTTCTTGTAAAAGTTTCTTGTGAAAATCAAGATTATCAATAAACGCCTCTGTGTGCGAAAATCGTAGCCTATAACAAAAAAACATATATATTGAAAAATATATAAATATAACGTATTATTGCCTTATTTAAAATCAAATTACGGCCTATATAGCTGACCTACCGCAGCGGTAACTTGTCCGTTCCGTTTGATCCGCAGTAATATGGTTGATGTTGCTTGTAATATGATGTACTGTAGTTATCTTCAAGTATTTTTCCAACAGGAATATTATCTAATTTGTCGATTCCGGTCGAATAATTTATAGCTGGCCTGTGTAAAATATTAAACTTACAAACTATTGCACTACGCACAAGAATTGAAAAATAAAACTTTTAATTTATATAATGCAAATCCTGTTTATAAATTGCGCTGCCAGCGACCACGCTTATTTTCTTTAAAAAAAGTGTAAATATATTTTTAACTGTAAGCGTGTTCCAACAACTGTTGTTTTGTCGCTCCATATTCTGTCATTTTGTTTAAAATATTTCTAAATCTTCGCTACCGTAATCGAAGAGACAAATAAAGGTATAATTATTATTATAAAAGAAAGTTTAGGTTTTCACCTGAAGCTTGCTAAATATCCTGTCCCCCTAGGTTTTACTGATCGGGCAACAAAGCCTTCTTTTCCATAACATGAAGAATAAGTTGATGAATAGAAGTTCATTTTGTTGTTGTCGGCACCATTACTGCATTTTACCAAAGAAACAGGTGGCCCGCTTCTTAATTTACCCATTTTGCAAAATCCACGGCACTCTGTTTAGGATTTTACAAAAATAGGCAAATTAAAAATGAAAATTACATTTGTAAATGCAAAATTAGCTTTTTTAATCTTAAAACCACATCTCCTACAAGAGTCTATGCCGTCATAAACGTATTTCTTATTTCATTGTGACGTACGAACTGAGTGAAATTAATTTTTTACATTTTCTTTTCAATTACACCGATATGAAACATAGGTAATCAACGTCCTTGGGGATATCTCCCTTTGTGGGAGTGTGTGTTTAATATAAATATGCTGTTGTTTCAGATCTTGTTATTGTGCTTAGATTGATGTAGCCATGCTTTGTTTATTTAACTACAAAGTTTATGTTTTTTATATCTGCGCGTTTGTATTGACGAAGAACGTAAAGGCGACAAAGGTGATATCAAATTTAAATTGGATTTGCGAAGGTTTGTTTTCTTTATATGTTTACTAAATAGAAGAGTTACTGTTGTGTATTTTATAAATGGTGTAATATATCATGTTTTTTTAATTTTAAATTGGTGTTGTTTTGTAAACGCGCTTGGCTATGCACCGTAATCGCTGTGTCGGATCGTATTTCCTTTGTAGATATTGTTTTTAATGTTATAGACCTTATTTTGACCGATTTCGTTAAATTTTGCTACTAATTGTCTGTATTTATTTTAATTTTTATCCATTAAATACGCTGGTTTATTTGTTGTCTTTGTTTTTCTTTCAAATTATTACCATCTTCCATCTTTATTACAGACTCTGCTCCATGCGTTCGCGCGGTTCATCCGCACGGGGGCGTAGCGGAGGTGGCAGCTGCCACAGAACGTTACAGCCTCCTCATAAGCGTGCACAGGCGCCAGACAGCGGAAGAAGAAGTTATGGAAGGATGGGTAAACTCTAACGGGGAACCGACATGGAATGTAGACGTTAGGTGGTTCAGACTGCTTGAAACAAGAATGAGAGTTGCCCTTCCAACTTGCAGGTACAGACAATCACTATAATGACAATGACAGATATTTATTTTTGCGTGGCGGGTAACGGATGTTGCTATAACACAAATGGCTATTCTATACACCTCGTACCTATAAGAGCGAGTTACCAACACCTTTATAACGTTGTGGAAAAAAAATAAGAAAAAAAGATTCCTTCTTTTTTTCTTATTTTTGATTTTTCTGAATGGCTGACAGTTTTAGCAACACGTTAATGACCATTTGTTTGCGAAAATGTACGTTAAATGTCCCGCTTAGGGGCTACAAAGGTTGTAAGCATTCAGCATCAAAGGCGGTAGTAACTGTTTAATTGAAGTGTTATAAGCCAACCATGCTAACAACATTATCAGCGTTTTTTAATGCAGAAATAAGCTCTCCTGTGACGTCAGATTGCTTGATGCGAATGACATCGAGACGGAAGAAGCGCCCGATCATGTGTATTCACATTTTCTTGTTGAAGTTCGGTTTGATGGACACCCATCTACAACTAAAATGCAACTTGTTGTTCGAAAGAACTTGAATAAATTTAACAACGACCTTCGCAGCAGTTTTAACCATGACGACTTTGACAGCTTGTTAACAGTAAACGAGGCAAACGGCCAAGCTAAAGCAAACGGAGCAGCAGATAGAAATATGAACTCAGGTGTTTATGTTGACAACGATGGTGTATTCAGACCGCTTCACTTGCCTAATGCAGAGAATACAAAAGTATCCGACGCCGTACATAATCCAGAAGTGCGAAACCATCCACAGTATGGTGCCCTCTTCCCCTCAAATGGAGAAAAAGACGAAAAAAATGCCGGGGAGGGAAAATTCAACACACAAAGCGACCAACACCAAGATTATACAAATATCATCGAGTGGAACGGACCGAGACATGGCAGCAACGACACCGGAGAAGATGGTCAAGATTTTGATGACAACTACGACTCATGGTCATGGGACAACCCAGATTATCAGAAAGTTAATGATCCAGATTTAAGCTCTGCAAGTAATATCACTGTTTGGAACCAGATAACACATTTTCTAACAAGTACGTATGATTTTTGCATGTAGTTTTATCTTTTGTTTCGATTTTATTTTGCTGAGTGAACGTGAATCCATACTAACAAGCAACGTATAATAAAACCGTATCCTTACGACTTCAATACACCGTTTTTAATTGTTTAAAACACGATCGGGATATTTGGATATTATGTGCTTAAGGTGTCTCGTCTCCCCCACAGTACTATAGTAGGTTGGGGGAAGATGGAACACCTTTTTATTCTATTTTCTTGTCCAATTTGGTAGTAAACAAAGAACATTTAAATATTTATAAAACCGTATCCTCCCAACTTTCATAGACCGTTGTTAATTGTTTAAAATACGATCTGGATATTTGTATATTATGTGCTAAAGGTGTCCCGTCTTCATCCACAGTACTATACAACTTGGCCTTACTCTAACTTTATTTTAGAACCTGCTGGCATCGTTATCATCATTCTTGTCAATTCAGCTTGCTTAGCGGCGATGGGAACTGGTTGCTACGTTAGAAGAAAACGAAAAAGGTGCGCCCATATAATACCAAGTTAAAATAAACATGTTTCAATTCAGTGAATAATAGACGTAATCGTCTACTCGAAAAAAAACAACGAACTTGATTCAATTTCTTAGGCGCGAAAAAGCAGTAGAACGTCCAGCAGGTCCCTCAGTCAAAATAGGCAGAAAATCACCACGGAAACGTCGTTTTTTCTGGTGGTTATTTAGGTCGAAGCCTTACAACTACCAACCTGTTCCAAGTCAAGGAATTTTTAGCAAGAAGGAGAGAAACAGTTACTCGACTTTACTCTCCGATTCGGAAGACGACGATTATAACTCAACGGTGAGGGATCGTTCGTTTGAGGAATTAAAAAATACTTCAAAGGAAATGTCAGATCGGTAAGTGCATTATGTGTCCAACACCTTTGTACAGCGCCATGGCTCGTAATAAGAACTCCGCATCATAACCAAAGGATACCAGTATTCCATAACCCATGTTTCTACCATTGTAGAAAAGACACTATGAATGGTCATTGCTCCAACCCAGTGTAATGATTTGCCAACCGTATAGAAAAAGCCGTAAAAAATTGGTTATCATACGTTTAACTATATGTCGTGTTTTTTGACACTTTGAGTATCTCATTAGTGACCACTGAGTTGAACCAATATTCGTTAAGTATCTTGACAACGAACGTAGCTGCAAGTATCGGACATAGAATCCTTTAGCCATGATGCGAGCGCTTTTACACTGAGCCACAACACTGTTTTTTTTGCATATTTTAATGGTTTGATTACCTATACTGCATCCCAGGGCAACAAAGGCTTTCATATCTGCCAAGCGACGAGGTTCAGTATTTGGTGAGAAAGTCGCCAGATTTGCCACCAAAATTCTCAGTTGTTTCACTCAACTTTTTCTCTTCCTTCGTAACTATATTCTCAAATGCTGTGCCGGACGTCAGGACACTACTTCCACCAGTGATTATAGTGACGAAAGTGGTCCAGACGGCGGGTCTCCACCTTTAAAAGTAGTTCCACCATCATCAGGCGGAGGGAACTCTTTTTCCCCAACAACCGACATCAGCGGACGATTTCCTACATCCTCTTACGAAAAAACCACAAACAGTAAAAATGACGAATATCTTGAAAACAGGAGTGAGCATAATACATACCACACACCACACCCACGATGCGGGTTACATTGTGTTCAAAACAACAACACAAATATCATAAAATCCGAAACTTCTCCGTGTAATCCGAAATCTTCCGACGAATCTTCTGTCGCGTCCGGAGATTGCAGACCCGCAACTTCTTCCACTTCTGTGACGTCATTTAGCTCAGGTGTGTCGTCATCAAAGCAAACGAGTCCACCAACTCAGAAGAACATGAGCGTTGGGGATGCCTCAACAAATCAAAGCAGGTAACATAAAATATTCATATACTTTTTTATCTGCATATTAAATGATAGTATAAGTTTTTTATAACAAAAAATGTTTTTCGAGATTTTACAGGTTTAAAAAAATTGCAACATACACTAGAGTGAGGGAAGATGGGACGCCTTTTCATTCTATGTTCTTGTCCCAGTTGGTAGTAAACAAAGAACATTTAAAGAAATATAAAACTGTATTCCCACGTCTTCCATAGACCGTTGTTAATTGTTTAAAACACCATCAGAACATTTGGATATTATGTGCTAAAGGTGTCCCATCTTACTCCAACCTACTATATATGTTTTTAATTTTTAAAGCCTGAATCTAAAATTACCTTTGTTTTCCCTTGCAACAGACCACAGTTACCGAGCATGATTACGCGGACGAAAGAAGGTTTTCGTCGTGAAAACCAAAGAATGACAGCCTTGTTACGTAAATGGGAGAAACGTTCTTCTTCTTGCGTCACCATTGATGAAACAAACAACAAATCTCATGGTGACGTCACAAGTCGAAGATCCTCGTCAGGTATAAAGTTTGCATTTAGGATTCCTAAGCCTATAAGGCAACAGACCCATTTTGGTAAATTTGGTTACGGTTTTCCGGAAGCCCCTTAATTGTTAATGTAGATTTAATTATCCTTCTATTTAAAGCGCAAAATGGACAAAGCACGTAGAAATATTTTTCATTACGAATCGCTACAATTGTTTAAGAAAATATATTGTTGTATGATCCATAAATCATAAAACAGTTTGTCGCAGCTAAGCACATATTCTATATAAGAGATCTGTATGTAAATACCTGTTTAAGATAGTTCTTTTCTTTTAAATGATGATTTTTGACATAAAATGTATTTACATATATATTTGCCGATAACCTTGCTTTCCTTCTAGTCAGTGGACGTTTTCTGAACATCGAAAACCACGACCGCACGTCTCGTTACCCCCCGAAACTTGCTCATAGACGAAAAAGGTATTTTTTATAAAAGATTTCTTTGGAAAAAATATAATTTGTTTTTAGGCTCTCTCGTGGTTCCTGCTTTCAAAATGAGCCATCGGACGAAAATCGCAAGAGGTAAATATATTCGTCTCTCTCTTTATATATAGTAGTGCTGCGGGGTAGGATGGGACACTTTGCACACAACATCAAAATATTCCGACGTATTTTAAACAGTTTGCCACGGTATATGGAAGTCGTGAGGATACAGTTTTATAATTCTTTGAATGTTCTTTGTTTTCTACCAAATGGGATGGAAAAATAGAACGAAACGGTGTCCCATTTTTCCCACCCTAATGCATAAACACGAGTGTTCTGTTTTATACACCCTGCGCCAGCTTACGAGTTACCAAGTATCTTACTTTGATAAACATATATTATTAATAAATGTATCATTCCTTAGCCCCGCTCACGAAACTGTTAAACGAAAAACAGCATCAAGAAGTCGAACTCAACGAAGAAATTTGCCCTCGACTTCACAAGATCAAAATCATAACAGTTGTGTAAAATCATCACAAAACCAATGTGTCACCCCGAACAATGGACATACTTCGTTACAATGCGAAAAACAAACTGGTGTCATTGACACACAATCGAAAGTTAACACATTTAAGAAAAACTCCGTGAAAAATGGGGCAAAACCTACATTCACCAATATTAACCAGAAATTAAACGAACAGACGGACCGAGACGAAGCCATTAAGAGAACAAAACACTTACAATCTGTTGCTAATGCATTTTTAACGTCAGATGACGAGTATTTATACTCTGCAGATGAAGGGTATGAACAGTTTTGGCAGCGTGATAATACATAACCGTTATAAAATGTGTACTGTTACGTGTTAGTCTTCGTAATATCATAGTAAGCTTTCTAAAAGTATAGTATTCCATAGTAATCGCTAATCAGTCGATAATAATTTAAGTAGCCAGCTGAACTTTGGACTTTATGGCGCGTCAGGCGTAACATTTGTGACGTCATCGTTCCACTTTCAGTAAATACAGGTTCACTAGAGTGACTAGACTATAAAACCTAATGCTGTTTCAGTCAGTTAGTCGTGCAACTGATTTCGTAAACCATTAAGTTACATTGTTTATCAACCTAGTAGCAGCTGTTCATAGCTGTGCAATCAACCATGACGTAATGTGAATCAATTATTTACAACTGCCGCAAGTCTCGTCGCAGCGTCTGGCTTGCTGTTGTGGAAATTTGTGTTGTGTTTGGCGAGGTTATGTACAGTGAGAATAGAACGAGTCTCATATGATCGAAACAAAGTCCAATATTTTCAGTTCGTTGATAAGTAAAAGTAAATTCTGAGTACAGTTTGTATGTTTTGTTTGTAGATGATTTAGCGTTGCTTTAGAAAGTGTGCTTTTAGTTTTTAAAGAAATGGCGATACCGTTTGACTTGCAAGTACTCGCACCATTCTCGGTGCTAAGCATAACTGTTATTTGGACGGGTATATTTGACCAATCTTATACCTCAAGTGGGAGTGTATTGAAAGAACTGGAAGGTAGTACAGCCACCAACATATGGACATTCGTATGTTACTTTTTCATGGCGGCGTGCTTTTGGAGGGTTTATGAAGCATGGAAATATTCAAATCAAGTGAAAATAACCCGTGTGGATGTTTATTTTGTATCAGTTTTAAACGGACTTGCTTTGTTACAATTCGCTGCACATTTTCTAAATTACCAGTCACATTTTGAACCAGCTAAAAACGTGACTACGATTCTACGAATGTCTGCAATGCAAGACTGGAGTATGTTGCCTTTCCTGGCCTGGAACGTATCATGGAGTCGACACGTGAGAAGAGGCTGGTAAGTGGTCTGCTGTTCATTACCGATGTTTAATTCAAACGTGCCCATTTTGGTGGGGTAAAGTCGGGCGTTCGTGTCGAAAATGAACTTTGAAAACAAACTGCGTCGCCATATTTTTCACACTAGTTGTTACAAATTAAACAAAGGCTAGATTATTCATAATAGAATGTATATTACTACGGTATAGACTACGCAATTTGTTAAGACTTAGTGGTGGGGGTTGGGGTTTTTACTATAGCACGAAACAGTGAAAAAACAAAATTACAAAGTGCCATTAACATATCAATATTGTGGCGTAACATATTGCTATTGTGACGAAACAATACGTTAACCTCCTGCAGTACATGTGAATTACGGCGACGAAGCACGTTTTCGCGCATTTTCCGACTTAATTTTCGACACAAACGCCCGCCTTTTTCCAAAAAATATACGGCGGATATCAGTGATACCCAAGGAACAGGTTCAGTAGATTAAAGTTTTTCCAATCACTGGCTCAAGGGATACCGTAAAGAAATCAGAATGTTACACACGTGGTAGCTAATAAACTGGCATTTAATGGGTGAAATGTGGCACTTGTGTTATTATTCTATTTTCTGTGTAATTAATACGTATCATCCATTCAATGTAATATAGACCTATTCGTGTTTATAATGTTTGTCCTGTTCTTTGTAGGACCCCATGGCATAATTGGATGATGTGTGGATTGGCGTCAATCAGCTACTTTCTTACACTGATCCATCGAACCTCGTTCTTCTTTCTTCTTGGTATCGCAGTTACACTCAGTGGCATTGCTGTTTATGAAACTTATAAAATTCACTTCTACCGGGCAGGCATTAAACCACTGTTTTATGTCATTCTTTCGCTGCATCTTATTTTTTACACTGCGTCGCTGTTGGATTTCATTATACTTGATTTTGGTTGGATATTTACATACCTTTCGGTTACTGCATTCGCCCTTATGACGGCTCTAACAAACCGCTTGTACATTAAAATTCTGAAAGAAGTTAATGAACACAAGTATTGATATGTGACAACGCTGAACTGTCTGCACATATTACTTGTACAATGATCTTTTAACAGTTGTGGAGCGCTGATTTTCTGTGTTTTTTTCAGTTCATTTTTCGCGTATATCATACCATAACATTTTCCCCACAATCCAGTCAAAATTGCTCACTATTTCACAAATTGTTATAATATGATTATCGCAGTATGAGTGCTTCCTTCTTAGTGGTTATTTTAAATAAAAGCACTTTAAAGTTCCTTTTCTGTATGTATAAAATAACATTGTTTTATCAATGTTTGTATTTTTAATTTGAAGAAGTTAGAAAAGAATGAATGTAACTGGTATGGGACAACGACAATGGATATATAATGGCTATAAAAATTTTCTGTTTCAATTTATAATTGTCGGGCGTCGTGTGGCACAATGGTTACTTCTAACCTAGAAGTTACGGGTTGAAGGCTCGTCGCTACTGTACTACTGTGGGCGTATATGTACTTGGGGCAAAACCCAGCAGTGGTGATTAATGATTTGTCCAAATTGTCAGCCATATACATAAAACAATTTATTCATTTATAATACTAAAAGTTAACATGTTTCTAATAAACTGAAATATTGTAAACCAGAAAGCACAGCTCTAATGATTATACACGGACTTATTTAGCACAAATAAAATGGTACGTTATTACAACGTTTTCCTAGAAAAGAAAGTCGAAGCATCAGTATAGTTTATTGGTTTGTTATATTTAAGGTGTAAAAATATAAAATGACGATTTACAAAATGCCTAATAAAAATGTGCTAAAATTTTGTGAAAAAATAAGTTTATGGAAATAAAATTGTGTTGGCTCATCATTGTAGAATTTTCAAAAGTGGTTAGGAGAATCACCGCTCATGAGTGGTTAAAAATGCGCTTAATGATTAGGACGGAGCTCGTAAGTTTATTTACATGCTCATGTATTTCCTGTTAATTTGTGCCCTTTTTTACGTTTGCCAGAACGGCATCAACATTGCACAGAAACGGTGTATATTTCTCAGACAACAAATTTAAAAGCTGTAACCGCATATCACCTTCATTAAGTGTTATACCTTTCATGGTAAAATATTTAGGTTTGCAGAGTTCGTGTACCACAGTCTTTGCCGTCTCTTTTCTGCCATTTTCCCAAAAATACGGAATGCATAAAAACGTTTCTTGTTTTCGATTTCGACTGTCAAGATTTGTAACGGTAAAGGAATTCCCTTCAGTGTTTAAGATTAAAATAAAACTTTCCTTTCCATCGATTACAACAACAAGACCAGTTCTTATCGGTGCATTCTCCTGCACAGTCCAAGCAATTTCAAACTTTCTTTGGCTTCTAGAAATTGCTTCGATCAGTTCATTTTCCATCTTATATTAACAATAATACGTAAAATGTTTTCGTTTTTCTCATACCACTTCATAACTGTAAACACCCAAATGATTTGTATTAAAATAACAGTATTAGCAACAGCAGCACAGCACCCTTCACTTATGGTTCACAAAAGTACAATAGTATATATAGATCTAAGTCACGGACTGTCGTCCTGAATAATATTTAACCGTTGGTAACTGCAAACAAGTTAAACAAAGTGAAACGGTCGATACGACTTGATTCCACAGCGAATAACTTTATGACAAAAACACACAAAATACAGAAGTATTGTGAACGTGTAAAGGAATTTACTGAGGTTAATGATTGACGAATCGGGTTCAATTTCAGACTTGCTCCAGAATATATAAAGCCTAGAGCTAGACAAAGTAAACAGTTAACTATCTTGCGACTAATATAAAGTATTTTATGCCTGTAACATATTTTATAAAACGAAAGAATTTTCTCTTGTGACTGTGACTTAAAGTAATTAAAATGCAGTCCACTTGAGCTATAGTACACCAATAAATCTATAGCATGCAAAATTATGTAACACCATATCATGACTTACATAGAGCTAATCTAGTTTAATAACTAGACGTATTTATTAATTTTAAAATAAACGTTAGGATTAAAAATCACATAAGTAACGATAGTTTAACAGAATTAGATTAGTAAACAACAATTTAGATGCTGGCGTTGTTTTGGCGTTGTTTTTTACACTTAACTGCGATGAATTACAAGTCTATCGATTAGAAGTAAGCAGTTCAAAAGAAGGTCATGGGAAACACCAAAAAACAGAATACCTTATTATAAAGCTAGGGGCTTACTTTTCCCGCTATCCAACCTTTAACATTATGTCAAAAATGTTTAGTATAGCCTTCTCTGATAAAACAAATGGGTCGTTATTTTCGTCTTTTTATTAGAGCTCTGCTCTCTTGGAAATCATATTTTTGTTTCTATGTACGTTACTCGTTGGCATGATTTTTTTTCGCTTTTGACATTTTGCTTGTAAATTGCTCAAAAGGTTTAGGCTTGTTTTGTCTTTACTAAGCAGCGGTCTGTCGAAAAGTTAGAATAATTCAAGGGTTATATTTTCTATTCTATTCTATTCTGTATGGGTGAGGTCTATGAGGACCTGGGATTTAGGCCAGACTTGGCCCATTACCCCAACACCCTTGTACATCCGGAAGTGACGTGCTCGCGGTAGTGTTCTTGTTATCATGTTCCGACTCCAGTGTTCCGATCAAGTCCCGTTTTTTGTCCCGATTCTTGACCCGTATATATAGGACTCCATCTGCAGACTATTTCTGCGAACTCGTTCTCCGGTCCGACCAAGTTCCGTTTTTTGTCCCGATTCTTGACCCGTATATATAGGACTCCATCTGCGGACTATTTCTGCGAACTCGTTCTCACACGATTCGCGAACATCATTCGAGAACTACACTCGTACTCACAACGTCACAACCGGACGCACTTCCACAGAAGGTTTATCCTCGTCTGGGCAGCGAGTCACCACATATATGCAACTTTGTGGGTAATTGTTTGTTTTTTAGGGTTAAAGGGTTATATAGTTGTTTAACTCTCATCGTTTATTCCATCTAAATCTTTACCGTGTTCTACATACCAGTTGTAGAAATATGGTGTTGTTGGAAAACGACTCCTTTTTAACTGAACTGACTACACTGTATCAAAAATGTCGGACTTCTGGTACGGTGTACGTCACCATGAAAAAATATGATGGAAGAACGAAACCAAAGCCTAAACCAAACAATCTACGATCAAAACAAAAGCCACAGGTGCAAGCACCTATTGAAGGACTCTGTCTTATTCGTGCGACTAATGGGAAAAAGAAGCTCAGTACCGTCGTGAACGCTAAGGATATCAATAAATTTCAAATGGCATACACAAGCGTATTGCGTGCAAATCTTGATGGACTAAAAAAACACGGAAAGAAAAAATCGAAACTGGCATCTAGCAGCAAAGTTGCTGACCAGTGATGGTTTTAGTTGTATTTCTATATTTAAAAACAGAAACCGTTTTTTTTGCAATGAATTGAAAAGATTTCGTTGGGTGTTGCAACTTATGTTATTGCGTTATATTTTATCAGTCTGCAGAATATCGCAGCTCATGACAAGATTTGTTGTATGTAGAATGTTTTTAATATTAGTGTTTGCAATCTTAAAAATGGACACGCATGGGACATACATGTACAAGCAATGCTAAATTCTCATGTATATTTGCTACAAATCTCATCTGCCCTTAAATTATAATAATAATAACTTTATATGTCACTTTGTTTAATTGGAATTAATTGGAGTGTCTGAAACAAATTGTTCCATTCATAAACGAAAAATTAAAAAATAAAGAAAAGTATGTAGCTGCCATTCTCTGCAGACTGGATATCTTAATTGTGGTTTGCCGTTTGCAGTTGTGTTTAAATGTTAAAGGGTTTGGGAATTTATTATTACAAACATTCTGCCACAGATTTTGTGTTTTTTGATGTGTTCAGTTGCATAATGTTGAGGTAAAATCAAAGTAGCTTGTGTCACATTTTTGTGTTTTTTCAAACATTGCCAAAGTACGTCTTACATCCAACAGAATGCAAAATTGTAAAAATGAAACCAAAAATGTGACATAAGCTGCTTTGGTTTTACCACGACCAACGACGATGAATACCTTAATCAAGAGAAACAAGTCTGTGTTTGGATAAACTAGAGATCATTCGTTGGTTTGTCTGCTTGTGTAATGTCAGATTAATTAGAAGTATGTATGTTTGTTTATAGAAAAAATCCATTTGACGTTTTCATAGTCTTCACAATTCTTGTAATCTAACCAAAAAATTAGATGTGTTACTTCTTAATGCTTAAATGAGTATTGAAGTACTATTTCACTGAGCAAATTTTTTCTTTCCAATCTTGTTACAATAAACACAACTCAATGCCATTATTTTCTTCAGGAAGCTGCTTGATTTAGATTTATGTTCACGCTTTAATTAATTATTTTTATGCAGCCATGTTAACAAAAGCGTTAATTTATTAAAATCTAAATTAAAATTTAAAACATGTATCTTTGACATATTTAAAGCTTCATTTGCTTCAATGCATTTGTTACTAGATTTGTGATATTTTGGATTTCAATACAACGATACCTTTGTTTTAATAGGTTCTCTACTGAGATATACATTATGTGGTTTTTGTATATATTGACATGGCTGTCTTTAGCAGTGCAAATATTATTCGTTACATTATCTATAGGTAAGTTGCTAATTCACATTTTATTATCTCTTTTTTTTTATTATTAATATTCACATTTTATTATCTATTTTTACTTTTTATTATTATTATTAAGGTTATTCAGGATGTGTGGCCTACATTATGTTTTCAATGTATTTTTATATTTCATTTTGTGTCATACATTACATGTGTTGTGTAAAAGACAAATTTTAAGACATAAAAAAAATTATATATATTGATATAATTTTTTATTTCTGAAGGATAACTTCAAAACATATTTACATAAGTATTATTTTCCATGCACCCTATAGTTCGACGCTTTAATTAGTGATTACTATAGCCTATAGGTTCTTATTGACTGATTTTCTTTAAATATTAAAATGCATATATATAGACGCCAAACCTATTTAAAAGCCAGGGACGCAGGAATAGTTAGACTTAAATCTAACTCATTGATTTAAAAAAAAAAAAAAAAAAAACTTATTCATTTACAAACCGAACTTATTGAATCTAATGTTTACTGGTTAATGTAGTGTAAAAAATTTCAGGATAGAGGGGCCTGTCGGGTTCCTTTAATTAGTGCATGTCCACTATGTCATGCTACATGCTGCTTATGCTTTAACATTGACATCATAAAATTTGAAAAATGTAACATTCTCAATCTCAATGGATATAGTAAGATGAGACACTTTTTCGTTCTATTTTCTAGTCTCATTTTGTATTAAACAAAGAACATTCTAAGAATTATTAAACCGTATTATCACAACTTTCATTGACCGTTGTTAATTGTTAAAACACTATCCGGGTCTTTGGATATAATCTGCTAAAGATGTCCCATCTCCCCCCCAAAACTATATCAAACCAATGAATAGACATCATTGGTGGACATGAAGTAATTAAATCCTTGCCTACCCTGCTACCCCTGGTTTGGTGCCTATTTATATATTGCAATAATAGCTAAACAAAATAATATATATATCTCTTCAGCTGCTGCACTTTATTACCTAGCTGAAATAATAGAAGAATACACAGTTATGACGAGAAAAGTCGTCAAAAACATGTTGGTGGTATGTGGTCCTATGTTCATTGTATTTACTTTCTTATTTATACAATATGATGATTATGTTGCTGATTTTGTGACACATAGTGGGTTCTAGACTAATTCCTGACAAGGGTAGCAGAAGGAGCATCCCCAATAAATTTATTTTTTGAGCAAGTACACCAATTTGCAAGGGCACAATATTTTAAAATACGAAAAACTTTTTTAATCCTTTAAAATGTGTTTACTGTAGGAATAACAAAAGGAATAATAGCACAGTGCTAGAAAATTTTCTTAGAATGACAACTTAACAGTTTTTACAGAGTAACAATTTTTTTTTTTGGAAATACATAAAATATTTTTTAATCCCACAAATTTGTTTACTATGGGAATAACAAAAGAAATAATTGCATGGTGCTAAAAATTTTGCTACAATGACAACTTCACAGTTTTCACTGAATACCAAATGTTTTTTCAGGTTTCATGTGTTGTATATGTTGGGCTATGGTTGTTTGAAAGTTTCCCGTTTACGATAATCGCTGTGGGTTTGTTCACAAACCTTGTTGAGTTTAGTTTGCTGCGGAGTTTCCCTTTCATTGAACTAACTTCTCCAAATTTTATTGGAACAGTTCGTAAGTATTTATTGTTTATATCGTGCATACGTGCTAATCTAAAACTAAATGGGTGAGGTCCTACAGTGATGTATGTCAGGGAGAATGAGATGTAAGCCAAAGTTAGTTGTCTCTAACCCAGAGGTAATAGGTTTAACGCTCTTCGCCGCTACCATTGTTGGCGTATGTGTCCTTGGGCAAGACAATTAACGGCAGTTGCTTCAACAGTGGTCACTGATGGGTCGTCCAAATTATCAGCCACACATGAAAAATAATCACCCAAAAAGTAACATACTTAGTAACTGGTAACTGGCACGAGGTGTATGAAACAGAACACCCAGCTTTAATGACTGTCGTTTTCCAGGCTCGTAAGGATAAAGTAAGTTACATTCATTCATTTCATGTTTGGTTAACTTTTAGTTTAGTAACCCATAAATGCAACCAGTAATTCAACCCAAACTCTTATACAAAACTTATGATTACAGTACTAGTGTTCGTCAATCATTATCTCGCATTCAAGTACTTCAATGAAGTCTACCACACATTTGCAGAAGTAAGTGACTAACCCTAAAAAAAATTATTAAAACTTTTTTATTATCAAATTTTTGTCAAGAACAATTTTTTTTTCAAAGGAGCAGATTTATCAAATCTTTCAACTCACAGGTGCTAAGTTACTTTACTTTATGCTTGTGGTTGATCCCGTTCACTTTCTTCATTTCTTTATCAGCGGGTGACAATGTTCTTCCCTCCACTGTACAACCATTACTCACTCCAAACCCAGGTAGTAAAACTAATAATGTTTTATGTATTCCAAAAATACTGATAAATTCTGTCTCAATTTTAAACCGGTATTTTACAGTTATAAACTGGTCAATTTTGTGAAATAAATAAAGTTGTTTTTGAGGTGTAGGGAAATGGCAGTTGTTATAACATTGGTTTCATATTTCATACCAGCTTACCAGTTACCACATGTGTAACTTTGTGGGTAAACATCTTGTATATAGTCAAGTGGAGTAATGAAAAACAAAAAAAAACTTCCCAAGTAATGCTTTAAAATATCTGATACATGGGCGTTGGTCTAATAACTGTAATGCTTCTCTTTTTTTGCAATAATTCATAAAGTTCTTATCCATATTTTTGTTGTTTCAGATCATGATGTTCTGTCACATTACATGACAAAGGGCAAGAAAAAAAGATCGGTTTTGCTCACAATATTTGAAAACTGCAAAGATTTTGTTATGCCTTCGCGGACAAAACGATTTTGAGATTATTTAATATTTTTATTTCATTTTATTTTGCTGGTACTGGCCACAATGGGAGAAATGCATGGAAAACATAATTTTGGTGTTTTGTGGTGGTTCTGCAGAACCAATGCTTAATATTTAAGTCACTGCTAAAGCCCCTACTGTTTAAGAATAGCTATCTATAAGACGTTTTTGTAGTATACCATTTTGGGCATCATTTAATGCAATATTATAAAAATGTAGCTTTTCTGAAGAAAGTATAATTGTCTGCTTTGATATTTATATTTTATTATATGGAACAGAAAAAATAGTAAATGCAAATGCACGCGAGACAAAAATAAATTCAATACAAAATTAGTTTTCCGAATATCTTCTGTACTGTTCAAACATAAAAGTTCTGTACTGTTCAAACATAAAAGTTACAATGGAAAAATTATTACGAAAATAGGTTTTCACAAATGGCAGAATGAATGTCCTCTGTAAGCACACTAATGATCGTACAGTTTAAAATAGCTGAAACTTGCAGGAAGTTTTAGGTCTTTAACGCAGATACTTGGTTTGTGACGGCAGCTTTAAATCGTTGTTTTTTAGTGGACTTTCCAGTTTTGTAATCCATTTCAAACAATGTTTCAACAATAACGGGTAGGATTCCTCCACCATTCGGGTTCTGGATGTTTTGTCTTGCTTCAGATAAAACAATCTAGAAAAAAAACAACATAAATCATAAAAAAAAAATTAAACAGTGCTGATCTGAGAACTTGGTTCAGATAATAAAAACTATAAAATATTAACATAAATATATCTTGAGTGTACCAAATCCCTTCTTTTAAAAAACATTTTTAAATGAAACAGTGCTGATTTAGGAAGTCTATATGCTTCATTGGTTTGTCATTATATCTAATGTATACATATGAAAATGTAAAAAAGTATTGGTTTGCAGAAACAATACTAGCTTTAGTTATTGTACACATGTAATGTTGTATTTACTTATATTATGCATGCATGTTATATTGTGCACTGATGTTGTGTTGTGTTATAGATACCATGTACTGTAGGGTGTAGGCCATAAGTTACATGTATAGTGATTTTAATGCATGATTTTAATTAATAAGCTAGTTAATATATTGCCATGTATTATATAGTAGGGTGGGGGAAGCAGTACTACCAAATGTGACAGAAAAATAGAACAAAAACAATGTCCCATCTTACCCCACCCTACTATATATATTAATCCTAACTTAACAACCAGTTGTTAAAATAAATCACCTGCAGCACATCTCCATGCTCTGGTGATGGGTTTTCACGTGATCCTGCCATGAAACCGAGAATAATCGCTTTTTCAGGTCGTGATAAGCGATTTGCTGTTCGGAACATTTCTTGCGCTTCAACCATTTGTTCTTTCTGTATTTAAGTTGAAGAGAGATTAAAATAAAGAAATAAAATATATATTCAGTCAATCAGTTGGAGCGTGTAGAGAGAAGGGGTTTCAAAAATATGTATTATAATTAATTGGCTTACCGTATTATAATTATTAAAAGAAAATTAAAATTAATCTTTTATCAGATGCAAAACCATCACTTCTTTTTAAAAATATATGTTATATTAGGCCCTGACAATCAATAAAAGAAAATTAAAATTATTCTTTTTTTCAATAGAAAAGCATCCCTGCTTTTAAAATTATTTATTATAATACTGTATTATAATTAATAAAAGAAAATTTAAATTATCGTTTATCGTGGTAGAAAATTATCCCCTCTTTTAAAAATATTTATTATATTACTGTATCTGTTTTAAATTTGATAAAATAATTAAATGATCGTTTTTTGTAATAGATAATTGGTTAGTTTTGATTATGCCAAAATGTGTGTAATGCCAAGATATTTTAATTAATGAATTTGTTTTCCTCAATACAAAATTAGCTGGTCTTAATTATTCCAAGACTTACTTAAGGTGTAATGCCAAGATTTAAGTTACCATGTAAATCTAACTACAATGTTATTTACCGTGAGTGTTAGTCCTCGTTTTGGTGGTGGGGGGGTTAACTGCTGCTGGGGTTGGAAAGGAGCGCTCTTCATAAACACTGTGGGTTGTTGGGTCATTATTGCTTGTTGTTGTTGTTGTTGTTGTTGTTGTTGTTGTTGTTGTTGTTGTTGTTGCTGCATTTGTTGTCTGTGTAGATTGGATGGCACAAGTCGTACTTGTTGTTGTTGTTGTTGTTGGGGAATTTGTTGCCGAATAACTTGCCTTGGAGCTTGCTGATGTAATAACTGAGGTTGGTAAAACGATTGTCGCACCGGCTGCTGACCAAGTTGTGTCGGATCCTAAAATTTAGATGTTCGGTATCAAAATTATGTAGAAAAACAAACAGTTTTTATGTTTTTTGTCTTTATAAATACTAGAAACGAAGTTTAAAATTGATCAATGTTGGATATAGGTAAATACCATTGAGCCAAAACAGAAACGCTTTAATACACAATATTTAAAAAATTGTAACTTAACATATTAAACATGGGTTATGGCATAACAACATTAGTGCTTTCCATTTTCTTGATATGATCAACTAGAAATGTAGAAACTGAAGGAAATTATAAAGTACTGATTTTTTTAAAACAAAATTATAAGCCAATTTTTTTAAGCAAAATTATATACTGAAGTTTTTCTAAGCAAAGTATAAACTAAATTTTTTTTAAAGAAAAGTATAAAATGAAGTCTTTTTTAAACAAAATTTTAAACTGATTTATTTTTAAACAAAAGGTACAAATTGCAGTCAATTTACCAGCACTGTACGTGGTAGTTGTTGTATCAACATCTGTGGTTGATGGTGTTGCGCAAGCGTATAACCAGCTGGAAGAACCATCCTTGCATTTGCATGGAGTTGTGGTTGGGCAGGTAACCTGGTTGATATTTGAGGTTGAGGTGCTTGGTTGGGTGCAAGCGGGGGGCGGGAGGGGGGGTTATAGAGGGGGTTGTTAAGTTGATAGACATTTGGAGCCACGGGAGGAGAATGAAGAAGATTGCTTTGTGCGGATGATTGCTGCTGCTCCGAGTAAACTGGAACATTAAGGTGACTATTAAAATATAATTCTAAAAAAATAATGATTAAACAAAAACATATATATATATATAGGAAAAAAACAAGGACATTTGAAAAAATGTAGTGCAAACATCTAAAAAAAATAGTTAAAAAAAATGGCAATGCATTGTTATCGTGGTAACAATAATATGAAAATTTTGGATTTAGGCAAAAATTGGAAGCTGACAAATATTAACCATTGTTCGAATGAGGTATTTTAAGGTACAGATGTTAAGTTATTAAAACTTAATGATTTTTTCAAAAACAGAAATTTAGGGACCGATATATACTTTTTATACTTATTTAAAAATTAAAACAGAAAAAGTGAGTAATATTAGGAAACATTAAACATGTTACATGTATATATATACGATATAATATAATAAAATGGTATGTATTTTTTTCATTTCCAAAAAAATATTTTAAAAATTTGCACAAGATATTATGAAAGTTGAATGTATGTATGTAGAAACCTGGTTGAAGATTTTTCTCGAGCGATGTAGGTGGTTTGTGGGGTGGGGGGAGATGTGGAGATGAACTAGAAGATGGAATATTAGTTAACCTATATCTTGTTACTGTATAATAACTTGGTAAACCTTATATTGCATTTATAACTATTCTACAAAAATCCCAAAAAAAATAAAACAAAGGTTTAAACCTATTGTAAATTATAAACTTTTTTTTAAAGTTTTTTTTATATTGTTGTAGGGGCTACCAATATTAACTAGGTAAACCTTATATTGCATTTATAACTATTTTCCAAAAAATTCCCCACAAAAATGCAACAAAAGTTTTTTTAGTGCTATTTATATCTTTGTAGGTGACAGTGACACCAATACTAACTTAGTAAACCTTTTATTTGCATTTATAACTTTTCTAAAACAAATCCCCCAAAAAACAAAACAAATGTTAAACCTATTGTAAAATATGAACTTTTTTTGTGTTATTTATATCGTTGTAGGTGACAATGACACTAATATTAACTTGGTAAGCCTCATACAGTATTGCATTTAATCCATTTATCACTATTTTAAAACCTTTTTAACAAATGTATAGAACTGTATCCCACTATACACAATACTATTGTTACAAATTACACTAAACACATATTACAAAGTTGGGGTTAAAGAAAATGGTTTATAAGAAGGTATTAATTCCAAAAAAACACTGACTTATTCAACTAAATGTATGGAACTGTATCCCCCCATACACAGAAATACTTACTATTGCGGTGATTTGAATTCCTCCTTTCCTGATGAACTGGCTGTGGAACGATGGGGAGAGTTGACGTCACTTTCGCTTGACGTTGTTTTACTTGAATCAAACGTAGACGACTTGCCAACTTCTTCAACTGCGGTTTATCCGAAGCATTCATTTTTTTATTTTAATGTAAATATATATAAATATTCATTTTTTTATTTGAATGTACATATTCATTTTTTGTTTAAATGCAAATGATGATTTTCTATATTTTGTTAAACTTTTTCTGCTTTTTAGTATTGGCTAAAATCACTGGTTCTATATTTAAAATATAATGTTACCACCAAATGGGTTGAGAAAATAGATTGGAAAGGTGTCCCATCTTCCCCCACGTTACTAATCTACCTTATAAGCACAGACCAGCATGAATAGATAACCATCATAACATAAGACATTATAAAGTTCCTACCTTCTTGAGTTTCCATTTGTTCCTCATTATCTGACGATTGCTCAGCAGAGTCAGATGTTGTGCGATGACGCGATGCATCCAGTGACGCAGATCGTGATAAGTCTTCCTCGTGTTTATCTTCATTCTCTGGTTGCGTTTGAACATCCATAGCAGGCTGTACAAGCCCAGCAGCATAATCCGGAGCTTTCTCTTGCGGCTGAGATATTGTTGACGTTAAACAGTCGTTAAGTTTCGTTAAGCAGCTTTTGGGAGCTTTCTTAAGATATTTTTAATACAAATAACAAATTTTTTGTTTGTTGCATAAATAATTAGTACTCTTATGCAATTATTGCTGCCCTGTAGAATATATTTTCAAAAAACTAATCTTACAGTATATATTAATTTTTGTTTTTAAACGTCAAAAGATTTACTACTATAGTGATTAACACTACAGTTAGAATATATTTTTCAAGAGCTGATCTTACGGTATCAAAAAATTATAAAAAAATGCCAAATGATTTACTTTAATAGTAATTAACGATAGTTTTGGGACATATTTTCAAAGAACTGATCTTATGTTATAAAAAAAGTCTACAAGATTTACTTTTATAGTGATTAACACCAGTTAAAATATCAAAGAAACAATTTAACAGTATATATATATACAAAAAAAAAAATCCACAAAAAAATTGCCAAAACATTACTTCTAAATCAATTAACACTACAGAACAGTTAGAATATTTTTTTCAAAAACTGATCTTATAGTATAAAAGAAATACAAATACAAATGGCTTTAAGCCTTTTACAAAACAAGTCCCAAACCTCTTCTTCTTCCTCATCTTCTTGTGCCTGAGATTGAGCTGATTGTTCCAACATCATCTGCTTCTTCCTCCTCTTGCTATCTCGTGCTCCGATCCCACTTCCTCCAATCGGTTGTTCAGAAATATCCAACAATTTCGTGCCGCCAGCCTGATAAATAACAGTTATTAAATAAAGTATTTTCACTATTTAGAAATGGTATTCGCACAATTGAATTTTTTTACACTTACAAGCTGTCTGTAGAAATGATAATTAACAAACATTAATGAGGTAATCTCACACTGACAATTAGTTGTATTCCTACAATTTAGATAAAGTATTCTCACAATTTAACCTTTATTGACATTTACAAGCTTTCTGCTGAAATTAAAAAATAAGGGAATTGTAGTTTTTTAAGACAAATGAAAAATCCAACGTTAAAGGAATAAAATTAAACCAATTTACTTGTTAAGACAACTGCAATATCAAATAAAAAATAAAATTAAACCAATTTACTTGTTAAGACAAATGGAATATCAAACGAATAAAAAATTAAATTAAACCAATTTACTTGTTAAGATAAATGCAATATCAAACGAAAAAGGAATAAAATAAAATCAATTACTTGCTGCCTTGATATGCGAGAAAAACTTCTGTTAACACCGGGAGTAACAGGAGTGGACGTAACTCGCAAACTTTCCGATCTGTTCATTGTTGCTTTTACTTGTATTCCTCTCATTGGGCTAACGTCCGATAACCGCCGGTTCATATCTCGATGTTTAACAGGAGCCATTTTCACTGCACCACCGGATCCACCTTTCTTCATTTGAGTAACTGCTTCACTCGCTACAGGATAAAGTGGAATATCTATTAGGGTGGGAAATACAGACACCTTTTTTGTTTTATTTACTTGTCTAAATTGGTAGTAAACAGAACATTCAAAGAGTTTTAAAACCGTATCCTCATACAGACCGCTGTTACCGTTAGACTCATACAGACCGCTGTTAATAGTTTAAAACACGATCAGCATAATTGTATATTTTGTGGTGAGGGTGTCCCATCTTCCCCCACAATACTATCCAATTACTTTGGAACTGCTAACAATATTACAACAAATTTTAAAGCTAAATTATTTGCATAGAGATGTATGATGTAGATAACACGATTTAAAAATGCACGCTTTTAAAAATATTGTAAATTGCCATAAAAACTCAATGTGTTAAAATGTAATTTAAAACTAATTTTTTTAGTTGAACATTAGGTAATTAGCCTTAACGTATAATGTAGATAACACACTTTAAAATGCCTGCTTGTGGCAATATTATAAATTGCCATAGAAACTCAATGTTTTAAAATGTAATTTAAAACTAAATTATTAGGTTGTAACTTTTACATTAGGTATAACGTAGATTATTTGTAGATAACACAATTTAAAAATGCCTATAGTGGAAATATTGTGAATTACCATAGAAGCTTAATGCTTTAAATTGTAATTTAAAACTTACATTTATGTAGTAAATCAGCACGTAGAGCGGCAGACTTCGGTTTTCTTTTTAAAGCAAAATGTCGACTAAGAGGGGGCAAGTTTCCAACCAAACTTTGTAACGAAGATTTATTTACAAGCTGACATTCTAATGGAAGACTGGAGAACGCATCAGTTTCATTCACTGAAAATTTATTTATATATATTATAAATATATTATATATATATACTACATATGTTATGCTATATATATATACAATAAAGGTAGGCTATATATTAAAATATAGTAACTACTTAATTATATAGTTAGTTTATACAGCACCTTAGAAGCACAACTGCATTAAAGAATCGATTTTGTGTTTTTTTATTTGTGTAAGTATAAACAGCCATATATATGTTAATGTTAATATCCCAAAAAGCAGCATTATTAGGCCAGTTCTGTGTACTTCAAAGTGCCAAATGCAAAAACTTTAGGTACTAGTAAAGCGTAGCCTATTATATCGTAGTACTGCAGTACACACTACGCATATTGTAGCACACAAACCACACTCAGCACTTTGGTTTTGCTGACACCTAGTAAATCCTGTGATTGCATCGAAAAAATGGGAGACCAAGAAGTAGCCATTAAGTTGAGAGGTTAGTAGTTAGTGGATGATAGTCAAGGATTCTTCACTAGCACCAAAATTTCAAATTTGCACATAGTAGGGTGGGGGAAGAAGGGACACCTTTTCATTCTATTTTCTCATCCCATTTGGTAGTAAACATAAAACATTAAAAAAATTATAAAACCGTATGCTCACAACTCCAATAGACCGTTATTGATTAAAACACAATCAGGATATTTGTTAAATGTTTCTCATTTACCCCACCCTATTATATATAACATAAATCACACCTATAGCAAACTATTCACCTTTTTCTGAAAGTTGATCAAGTACATTTTGAGCAATTGGACTCGACAACAAATCAAGATTAAGTGTACAAGTCATCGGATAAGTGTTCACAATATTTGCAACCAGCTTCACCCATAGATCAGTGTCTTCCAACGCAACTTCAATAATTCCTTCAATCATGTGTTTCATCTAATAAAAAAATTTGATATCCAAAAGTGTTCGAAATATGCTACTGTTGATTTTATTTTAATTTGTGTCATAGTTTTAAAAAATATTGGTGCACGAATGGGTTGCCAAACACCAGATTGGTAAGTTTGCTTTTTGTCCGTTTTGTTTATTTTAACTTTGACGCGTCATTACAATTTGTAATTTTAGTCTAAAACAACAAACCTAGAAACAGAAGTTTACCTTTTAACCGTTATTTTTCGCACGACAAATACAAAATATGGACAGACAATGTGTTTTTTGTTAAAAACTTTTCACTCTACAGAAAAATATCATCATTCGCATGTGTCGAAATAAGAAATATTACCGTTTTATATGAACGATCTTTATACTTTTAGTGTATAAAGGAGTAAAATGTAAAAAATACGCTCATTACCTCTTCTAAGTTTCTCCGCGGCAAGTGCAGAATGCCAAGCAACAGTTTTAACTTCACCGTAGTAGTCAGTACAGGAAAGCAACGAAATATGTTGTCGATTGTACTCGTTTTTATTATACCACTGATACTCGATGGTATCCAAAGCTCCTCGGCAGAGCCAAGTTTGTTATGCAACCAAAGGGCAGTGTCACTATCTCTGACATGCGCCATCTTAATTCATATATACACGTGCTGCATAAATATACAAACAAACCATATTTGTGAACAGTCAATAAATTGTGGTTTATATTAACGTTAAGCAGTTGATTTTAAAGTAAATTATAATTTACACCACGTGCACTGAAGAAAAAGTAGACACACAGCGCATTTATATTCTTAAAAGTTAAAACATGTTATCCTTATCTTTTGTACACAAATTAAAATATTTTAATGCTAAACCAAAGACATCCTAATGCACAGTAAACAGGCGCGAAATTTTTACGTCCATTTACGATCTTTTGAGCACATATTGCTCACCAGAGTCCGACAATAAAAAAAATAACAACAACAATAAAAAATAATGAAGTAACGAGAGAGCAAGCTCTAATGAAGCACGTATTGGTATTAATTAACCATTTTACTACAACGGTCAACGAAACTCAATCAAACACGAACCAGAAGTAACCAACAAAGCGGTTTTCGGTGGCCATTAGAAGTACTTTTATACCTTTCTATCATTAACCATAATCGAACCAATATTTGTAGTTAAGTTTAAAAAAACTTATCAACACCAAACACGTCCAATGCAATGAACACCACAGTATCTTTGTTTATTTTGTATTAAATAAAGAAGTACACAGAACGAAAGCAATAAAGAAATATATAAATAGATGTAGTTTTCATAAAATCAAGTTTGTGTGGAATAAAACTGCATTTTAGTATAAGTATTTAAATGGACGAGCTATTCACTGATTGCAACCTAAAGATTAAAATGAACTTTCTAGAATGCTTAATCTATTCTAGGGCAATAATATTCTGTGGTTTACAACTACTCGATATTCTCTGCTTGGGTTGGCAAGATTGCTTAGCTTGGTCAACACCAACACCAATAGTCACTGTACAAAGTTTGTAGTTGTTTTATGTCAAAACTGGTGGACCAGATTTCAAATGAGCTTGCACAGGTTGTTGGTCTTGACTCTATAAAAAGATAACTATTCTTAATGAAATTGCATATAAAATTTTAGGTGTATAATATACACATAAACTACTTTTCGTATAAGATATTGTTATACCACAAACTTTTATACAAAAACTAGTTATATTAAATTTCAATCTATGTGTGCATTAGTGTTAGTACAATACAAATATGAAAGTGCATTAAAGTACACATTTACAAACTTAAATAAATATTGATTGTGGCAGGATTTAGAATGGCAATGGGCAAACTGGACATTGTTTGAAGAAAACAAATTTTAAAAATATTTATGAAAAAAAGTGTATATTTCACAAAAATTTTATAATTGCCTATTTGACAGACACTCTACTAACAATATTGCTATTAAATTTATGCAATTACGGTTTTGTTAATATATACCTGGTTTATATCTAAAAATCTTCTTGGGTTTAGCTGTGTCCGCTTACGTTTGTTCACGGTCGAAAAATTGTTTAAAATTTGTGTCTTAGGTGGTTGATGGGATGAACAGGGAAAGTTTGCTGTTGTGTTGGCAGAATTCCAACTATTCATTAAACCACCAGTAATATTACATGAAGATGGGTTGAGATTTGAAGTTTGTGGTGGCATAGACATGTTATTGTTGTGTGTAACAAAATTCTGAAGAAATGGGTCGTTTAAATTATTACTGATCATTTCTCCAGGTCTTTTAAATGGACTTGTAGACGTAGTACATTGGGAAAAGCTAGGTTGCATGGGCAAAATAATTTGCTGCAATGTTGTATCCACAGGAAAAATAGGATGTCTGTTAACTTCCTGCGCTGGCATTGCTAAAGGTGTCGCATGTTCTGTGAAGGAATATCTTTTCGACATATTTTTGCTGGGTCGTAAACATTTACGTTGTATGCAGCTCTGTTTCTTTTTACCACTGCCCCCAAACTGACGCATGTCCCTAAACAGAAAGATGTATGCATTTATGATGTACTTATTACATTTTTACCCATGTATTTATTGTAACAAAAGTAAAGAAAAGGTAAATATTTTCAGCCATATTAAGTTCAGTTGAAAAATACTTTCAAAAATCTGCATTGGTCTGAGGAAGGCAGATAGCAAAAAAACAATGAATGAACAAGTAAAAATATCTAAAGAATAATCAAAGATAATAAGAGGTGGAATGGTGAAGTACATAACAACTGGTCCAAATTGAAGATACATAAGATTAGGTCTAACACGCTGATTTTCTTCCAACTAAATGAAAATATTTATTTAACCGTACGTGTTTTAACAACTGTTGCTTTGTCGCTATTTTCTGTCTTTTCGATTGAAATATTTATAAATATTCGCGACTGTAATTGAAGAGACAAATAAAGTTGTTATTATTATTTAAAGTGCTTGGTAGCAGTTCAACAAGATAGCTCGTTGTAACTTACACCACATACGGACTAACCTGCAATTATAACATTCCCCACAGTTGGGTCTAAGACATGGTTCACATGTTTTACATCGAATAGTTCTGAACAACCCTCTGTTTGGAGTGTTTTTCTGCAGCTTTGATGATGAAACCTGCTTTTCATTGTAGAAATAACATAATACCGTAATTGAAGAGACAAATTAAGTTATATTAAAATTGCATATAATACAATAAGTATAACCATTTACCATAATGGTAAAAACTGTTTTAGTAATAATAATGTTTAGAATAGGGAAAAACAAAAACTTGTTAGCAGTGTAAACATTACAGCAACAAAAAAACATTGAAATCTAATCTCTATACCTAATTAAAAATAATAAAGCAAAAACATTTTTTATTTACAAAAAAAAAACATTTTTTATTTACCAAGGGTGGGAAGGTTCTAGGCACTTGTGAAGGACTTGGGATAAATTTTGGTGTAGTTTTGGTTTGGGAGGGGCTGATGGTAAATCTCTCTTTTTCCGTTTTGTTGTACATTTGTCGCTTTTTGTCACCCAAGTTTTTCCAAGCTAAAAGCCGAAGCAGTTCAGGAAATTCAACTGAATTAATGATTTCTGAACAACTTTTCATGGCCTGGATGTATAAGAAAAGAGAGGTTTAGATTTTTGATTTCAACATAATTATTTTAATTTACACTTACATCTGCTTTGAAAATCTCAAATGCTGACATTGGATGTTGGTCTGCTTGTTTAACTGGAAAATAAAGTTCTAAATTATGGGATAAGGTTTATGTGGTAATGCACCAAAACTATATGTTTAATGAAGGCAAAGGTTCAATAGAGCTTTAAAATATATTGTTAACACATAATGTGAGTATTTAAAGGAAGATACCAACAAAAAAACAAAATTTGTTATTTGTATATGAATAAAATACAAAAATGTGGTCTAATAGTACCACCAATTTTCCAAAAATAATCAGCTCATAAAAAATCATTGATAAAAACCGCTAGAGTAAAAACAAATTTTGCTGTGCGACAATAAATGGGATTCCACAAGAAAAAATGTTGCCGAACTTTGACCGTTTCTAGTTTCTAAAGTACTAAAAAAAAACAAAAAAAGTCAGATTCTGTATAATGAAGGCTTCTTCTGTGTGAATACTACTGTACTTAAACATTTAATATTAAAATTTAAAAATGTCATTCTTTACCACAATTATTGTGAATAGGGATGGTACATTTGGAATATTTCTTTATTTTTTACAAACAGTATTCTCTATGTTAAACATTTCTATACATAATGATGCACTAAAAAATTTTAAAAATATTATAAGATCAACAATTTCATACCAGGTTCAGAGTGGTCAGTGATACTTGGGACAGTGGACATGACGCGGCGTTTTTTTAGAACTTTATCAATCCCAAATAATTTTCGCTTTCTTCCTGGTTTTCGTGCTATAAACATTGTTGTTTTAGAAATAAATACTAGGCTGTATACTAATATAACATTTTAATTGTAAATATATGTTATATATATATATATATGTGTGTGAAATGTTGGTCACTGCTCATTCTTTTTACCCATTGTTATAACAGATGAAATGCATACCAAAAAAGCAGTCTGGAAAACCGTCCATTAAAACTACAGTGCTACACTAACAACTTTTTATGTGGGCAGTGGTGCAGACTGAAGAAACATAGAAGGGTATACTAAGTCCCTTAAATCTTTACGCAAACTTTTTACTTAGAAGTCAATACTTTTTACTCTTGGGATAATGAACGATGTGTTCAATAATCAAGATACTGAATTTGAGCAACAAAGTGTTTCTTTATATGTAATTATCGGTACCCGGACACTAATTTACAAAAAAAGATATAGTTTCTGTGTTGAACAGGGTGGGAAAGGGTACCACCCTTTCTTTCCCTTCCTGTGCTACTATGGATCACACCATAAAAAAGCTGTTAAGTGCTATTTTAACCACAGTAATACCGTTGCTCAATGTTGAACTTTCATCTTGCTTTGAATCTTTCGGAGAAATCATGTTGCTTATATTGACTTTCTTAGAACTTCGGAATAATTTCTCTGTGATTAGCGCTTCCTATTAATAAAAATATGTACATTCATGAGTAATATTGATATTTTTATAAAATTCATCAAATTATCAAAATTTATATGATATATTTATTCTAAATTAAACTATTTACCTTCTTACACAAGTGTTCTTTCTGTTTTACAATTTTCCCAGCATTAAAATCAAAATCTTCAATGGATACAGAGCTTGGCGCGAGCATCGCCAATCTTGCTTTAGAACGGATTCTTACGTTTTGTGGACTAAAAAAATACAATCAAATAAATAGTACATGATTAAGCTGAAAATTAACGACCAATAAAACCTGTAATAATATACATCATACTGTCCAGCTGATTTTCCATGCTGGCGAACTATTTGTTCAAAATACCACCCTTCTCCAAGATCAGGACATGGGAGTTTTCCTGTCCCGTAGTAAAACAAATTTTTCTGAAAATAAAAACGAACATAAAAAGTTGGAAATATTGCTGAGCATAATTTGCTTACCGGAGGAAAACCAAGTTTTTCTCTTAGAGGGGTTTTTACTTTTGTTTTGTATTTTGGAAGGTCGCGCGTACGTTTTGTTGCAGATGTTTTCATTAGATCTAACTGATTCATAAATAAAACTTGATCAACAGTCCCTGCATTTTTACTTGTAGGAGTTTTCTTTTCAATGGTGAAGGTTTTGGCCTGCTTATGTGAGAACGGATCCAAAAGCAAGTCGTTGCAGCCTTTTTTCTTTTTTTGTTCATAACAAATTGAGTAGCGCTTAGATGTGGATTGACTGGCATTACTACACGTGGCTGAAAAATCTATTTTATCTTTGTTAATACCTTCTTTGTTCACCTCAGGATTGCAACTATGAAGTGCTTTAGTTTCTTCAGCAAGCTGTGATGGTGTAACCTGCTTCTCAAAATTGATGGTGGTCTTATTCTGTGGACTTGTGGATTGACTGGCATTACCACACATGGCTGAAAAATCTGTTTTTTCTTCAATGATACATTCTGTGTTTACCCCAGGATTAGAATTAACATCACTTGGTGCCTGGGTTTCTTCAGTAAGCTGTGGTTTACAAACAGCAGTTGTTGATGGTATTGGTATGACCTGCCTCTCCAAATTGATGGTGCTTTTATTCTGTGGACTTGTGGATTGACTGGCATCACTACACATGACTGAAAAATCTGTTTTTTCTTCAATAATACATTCTTTGTTTACCTCAGAATCACAATTAACATCATTTAGTGCCTCAGTTTCTTCAGTAAGCTGTGGTTTACAAACGGGGACTGTTGGCTGTGATGGTATGACCTGCTTTTCCAAATTGATGGTGCTTTTATTCTGTGGACTTGTGGATTGACTGGCATCACTACATGTGGCTGAAAAATCTGTTTTCTCTTCAATGATACATTTTTTGTTTACCTCAGAATTAGAATTAACATTAAGCAGTGCCTGAGTTTCTTCAGCAACTGGGGGCTGTGATGGTATTGGTATGACCTGCTTGTCCAAATTAATGGTGTTTTTATTCTGTGGGCTTGAAATGTTTAAAGAAGGTCCAGCAGTAATATGAAGGGAATCTGATTCTGATTCAGTTTTTGTAAAAGCAACAGCTGAGTTTAAATCTGTTGGTTCTGAAGTATTTTCAGGGGCAGAAGCGTAGCTTTTATCTTGCTTTTTCACAGTGTAGCAGTCATTGGTATTGGAAACTTTGCACAGCGTAATGTTCAAGGGTTGATCAGAATGATGCTTTTCATTATTCTCAATTTGCTTTATGGGGGTTTTCTGCAACAAAATACTACCATTAACTATATGTTCCTAAAAATCATGTTACGTGCCCAAAAGTTATCTAATTAGTAAGTACATGTACAGGTACTTTAAACACTCATACATAAAAAATATATATATACATTGTATTGAGTGGCGTAGCCAGAAAAAAAATAAGGGGAGGTTTTAATCAAAAAAAAAAAATTAATTTTTTTTTATTTCTATTTTTTTTGGTTTAAAAGGGGGGGGGGGCGGGCTTGCGACCCCCTAAACCCCCCTGGCTGCGCCACTGATTGTATTGTTCTTTAAGTGTAACGGTCTTGCCTTATATCCAAAATATTATTTTTTTCTTTTTTTATTAATAAATGTGTTTTTCCTACTGTTGTTTTATCGTTACTATCCGTCTTTTCGCTTTTAAAACTCTCTGGTTCTTCGTTATCGTGATTGAAAAGACAAAAAATAAATTTCATTCATAATAATTTTATACCTTTTTAACCAAAATCACTTTTTTGCGACGCTTTACTGGTGGTATCTCCGAACTAGTATTATTTTCCGATTCTGATTTACTTCGTAAACTAAGATGAAAGTTTTCAGCTTTTCTCTTTTTTGGTGCACTACTGGGAGTGCTGTTTTTCTTGGAACGTAGTCTCATTTCCATACCCTGGTTGCTTTTCTTTGAAAATTTTGGAACAGAATTATCGAACATATCCTTCTTATGTTCAATAAGGTGTTGGTTGTTTCGAAATATTTCAGATTTTCTTTCCATTCTGTAATTATAAAGTTGCCTTAGAAATATAACATATTGATGTTGATGTTATTATAAGGAACATAACTAGATTAATACAACTTGTTACTTGTGCCTACATTTTTATTAAAATTGGCGAAGTTCAATTGTCCCTACAGTAATTCAATGTATCCACGAAGATTTTGTAACAACACTTTTTCATAACAGTATCTTGGGACTTGACATAATAAAATAGACCAGTTCTTGGACAAAAAGGAATTGTTTAAAACCCCTAACGTCGTCAAGATTCTGATAAAAATATAAATTAAAACTTTTTTGCTTGCTGAGCAAAACTAGGAAGTGTCTTGGTACAATCAATGTTTTCACTTTGGTGAGACACAAAACTTATTTAACTTTGTAAAAGGGGGTAATGATCATCGTTGTAAGAAAGGTGCCTTATTTCATACACCTCGGGCCCATGGCCGGTTGTGAGTTGCCACCGATGCAACTTTATAAAGAAATATATATATAGTTGATTTTTTATGACTACTAATTCAATCCTTATTCAGCCGAAGTAAATACGTTAAATGTCTTATTCGAGGAAAACGCCCACAATGATAGCAGCACCGAGCAGTGAACCCGATACCCTTTAGTTTGTTCGACAACTTGCGAGTCCTACAATAAACCACAGCGCCGAGAGAGTATAGAATAAATGAAATAACAAACAAAAATGATTTTTAAGATATAAAGTAAAAACTAAAATTAAACCACACAAGCATATAAAGTATATATATATACAGTTTGTTAAATAAACATTAGGTTTTAAATTTTATAAATAACAATCAAACAATTTGGTACTTTGAAGCTAAATACAGCAAACTAAACTGTAACTCAAACCTTTAAATTCGGTGCTTATTGATCTCGTTATTTCAGCGCGCCTCCGAAGCTGGTACACATTTGCGTCAGCATTGCACTACAGCATTCGCGCGATAACACGCAGACGAAACAACAAAATAGCTTACTTTAAAGAGAAAGCCACTCGCTCGCTCCTTGCTCCCGATTCTCGTTTTATGGTAATGTCTGGCCAAAGGAGAGAGAGTACAGTAACTGGTTCTCTTTCATTCTCTTAGCCATGTGAGGAGTCCAGCGGATACCGTAGTGGCGCCTTCCTGCTGTGTTCAATGTACAAAGATCAAACTGATGGATACCTTATCGTGGTTATAGGAGCAGCCATGTGAATATGCTACTTCAGTATGCAATTTAATCACGGTAAACTAAAATAGAGCACTATAGTTTAACATTGTGTAAGAAAATACAATGCGTACTGCCCCTGCTTCTACTGTGTGTTTTTTTTATTGTGAGAAGTTTTTCTCTCACTTGCTTAAAAAGAGGAGTAGAAAACAAAGCCACAGAAACCACTTTGTATGACTCATAGGTTATTACAAGGTACAAACTGCACTGAGGCGTAAAAGACATTGATTTAATTGGGTTTTCCCCTTCCAGTTTTCTTTCTTCATGTTGTATATTTTTGCTGCAACTGTAAGCCGATGTATCTTCGACCAGTTTGCATGGACACAACTTAGATCATTGGCTTTTCATGATGTGCCCATGTATTCACACTGTAAGATTGTAAATGAGTCACGTGGTGGTTGTTGTGCTAGTGGTATAGACTGGTACATTTGAACTGTTTTTATAAATGGGTCAGTCGTGCCTTTCACGTTATGAGTGTAAATAGCTTGATCAAGGAGAGGTAATTTACGCTTATATAGTTCGATCATGTTATTCTATATAATAATATTCAAGCTTTTGTAGTTTCTTTCCTTGTCTTTCATTCATTGATTCATATGGTAATTAATATGCACAAGCACAATGATCAATGGACCAAAGAATATAAAACAAGTTTGCTTTTTTAGAAAAATGTTTATTTCTTTATAAATAAGTTAAAGTGTAGTATTTGTAACTTAATGTATGACATGCTATGCAAAATACAGCAGTCAACATGAATGGCAAGAATACCTCAATAGTGGGAAAATTAAAGTAAGTGAATAAATCTGTCAGTATTTTGTAACAGAGTTAAACAATAGGGTCCCTAATAGAACCAAATGTTGCATTTAACTTGTGTATAAGGATTCGTAATGGCATTATTTCAAGCTAATGGTCTTACAAGTTTAACAAATCCATCAAGTTTGTGTCAACCATTCTAAATTACTTTTGTGTAATGATAAAAGATACGACATGTTTGCACAGAACTGAGCTATTTAATATTTATTTAATTTATTTTGGTCTCTCTTTAAAACCACCGCCAAACCAAGTGATTTGATAAAATAGTTGAAATATCTGTACAATACAGGGTAAGTACATTAAAATCTTTTATGACCAATAAACACAAAGTATCCTCGTCGACATAAATTATTTGCAACCTTATTTGCTAAACAAATTTTGTCTGTGTTTAGCGGACAAATCTATGTGCTTTAATATAAACAAAAACGCTATTTCAGTAAAGTTGACCCACATGGATTTGAAAGGGGAGACGACTTTGATTATGCAACATATGAACAGTTTGAATCTGAATACCTCACTGTATTAGCACACCGGACCATGCGTTGGGATAAAATGATGAAAAATGGAACAAAAAAGAAAATAACAGATGGAGGGGCAGGTGTATACATTTTTCCATGATTTTTTATTTAAAAAAAAATTTGAATGGCGGGTATTGCTTAAATTCATAATGTCAAACCTAAAATCTCATCGCTTAAAGCAAGCAATATATATGTGCTCTGGATCTGCGTGTTAGTATTGCCATCTAACATCAGGGTAAAAGCCATTTTGTAGGTGTACCATGTACTGTAAACTATGGAGCGAAAACACCTGATATTTTGGGGCTGACATGGGCATTGCTAAAATTCCAACTAGGGGGACAAGTATATGATTTTTTTCATTGCTGTAATATTTATAGACTATAGTTTTCTACACACATTGTTTTTATTCTTTTATATCTTAGTTAAAAGATTCTGCAGAAAAGGCATCCCATCAAGCTATAGACCAATGGTATGTCATATTGTTTTGCTAACACTTTTGATTGTCAAACTAAATTAATAAAAGAAAATTTATATAAAGAAGCTAGAGAAAGCAGATTTATATATATATATATATATATAATCAGTTTCTTTTTTTGTTTATTTTTTTATTTTAAATTTTGTTGCAATTTGTTGCACAATAGTAGGTAACTACACACTCTGGTTAATTAAAGCATAAACCTGTGTAAATAAATCATTTATAGAAACTGTATTATTACTCCAAAAATGGCTCTGTTAATTTGGTATTGGCTATTGGGATTTTCAAATAACATCCTTGGTATTTTAGGTTTGGATGAATCTTAGCGGAGCCCAAGAAAAGATGGGAAATAGTTTAGATTTGTATGAAAAATTACTCGAAACAGGTAAATTTACCAAAGTTATTGATATTGTAAGCACATTTAATATACATGTATACCCAAAAAAAGCAAATGATGTAACCCTAAAACCTAATTTTGTGTAGATTTGACATTTCATCTGATTGCAGGTGTTTAACTGTGTTGAGTCTAAATAGAAAGTAAATTTAATAGAAATATTATATATACATAAATATATATATATATATATATATCCTTTATCACGTAATTTTCATATATTCTGATCATGTTTTAAAGTTTAAACAATTACCAACTGTCTATTAGAGTCGTGGGAATACGGTTTATTATTTCTTTGAATGTTCTTTGTTTATTAAAAGAATGTATGATAAAATAGAAAGAAAAGTTATCCCATCTTCCCCCACCCTACTACATATATAAAGATATTGTTTTTGACAAAGATTATGGTTTAGGTTGCTCAAATGATCTTGAATTGATTGAATTAATCAAAACTGACCTGGATCGAACTTTCCCTGATAACGTTTATTTCAATTCTAAAATGGGAGACGACAAACGACAATCACTCTACAACATTCTGCTTGCTTATGGAAGAAGAAGTCCCGAAGTTGGTTATTGTCAGGTTAGTTACTTTTTAAAATAAACTGTTCGGCGATGCGACAAAGTGGTTAGCGGCAGCATCCTCCTTATTTAGAGGTAGTCACTCACAAAGTAACGTACATGGTACCTCGTAAGCTGGCATGAGGTGTATGAAACAGAATATAAAGCAAGTTACATTCATTCACCTAACTAAAGCATTTCAAAACATTTTAATTATTGGATTTTTCAAATAAACCTTGACAGCTGTGTACTCAACAACTGATTTCTTTAAAGAACTTTTTCTTGTTGTTTATTGTGTACAATTGTAGCTTTGTAGGGTGGGGTAAGATGGGACACCTTTTCATTCTATTTTCTCGTTCCATTTGGTGGTAAACAAAACCATTTAAAGAATTTTAAAAATGTACCTTACGACTCCCATAGATGATTGGTAATTGAAAACACAATCAGAATATTTGAGTTTTATGTGCTGAAGGTGTCCCATCTTACCCCGCAGTAGTCTTCTTACCGACTCTACCTGATTTGCTTACTTTGTATTTTAAAAAATAAATTACCCCAAAATAAATAGGCTGTGATGGGTCAAGTGTTACTGTACTCTGATGGGTCAAGTGTTACTGTAAGCTTGTGGTAATGCCACTCATCTGACATTACCCCAACTCCCCAAGTACTGTGTGATTCTTAATTATGTTAAATATTCTACATGCATATTTCTCACACTTTTGTGTGTTTAGTAATTCAATAACAATCTGCAATATATTTTTATGATATTTTTTAGAATTTTGATTAATTTTAGGGAATAAACTACGTAGCAGCATTAATCTTGCTGGTTGTAAAAGATGAAGAAAAGTCATTTTGGTTGCTGAGCACGTTATTAGATGATATATTACCTCATTACTACACCAAATCAATGGTCAGTCTCAGGGCGGAGTTTAAAGTATTAGAAGACCTTGTAAGGTAAATTGAAATTGGTTGCTGGTTTCTACTATTATTTTATTTTTAAACAGTCTAGAAGTGTATACACTGCTTCACTCACAGTCATCTTAAACGGAGATCAGATTCATTTTGGCGATAAATTTCACTTATCAACATGTTTTTAGGTCTTTACTCATTATGAATGTAACTTGTTTTATCCTGGTGTGGCCAGCAGGCCAGATAATGACAGTTGTTATAACATGGGTGTTCTGTTTCATACACCTCATGCCAACTTACAAGTTACCATGTATGTTACTTTGTGCGTGATTTTTTTATGTGTGGCAGTGTGGCTGATAATTTGGGCCAAGCCATTAGTGACCACTGGATTGGAGCAATTGTCGTTAGGGGCTTGCCTAAGAAAGCATACGCCGACAATAGTAGCAGCCACGAGACATCTACCCATTACCTCTGGGTTACAGCTTTTATAGGCTGATACCTTTCCCAACTGTGCCATGGCCCCAAAAATTATACCTATATTATATGTTTTATTCCAGACTTCAAATAATACTTTTCCAGATATACTGCATTGTTAAATAACTTCTGTATTCCTACTAATAGTAACATTTAGTGTTGTGGTCTTGTAAAAAATTGTGCTAGGTGCAGTGTCAGCTTTATTATAATTGCCTATCAATTACCATATTAGGAGTAGTGGTCAAATCTGATTAAAAATTGCAATGTAATCAGAACCCTTATCAAGCTAATTCAAAACATGCAAGTATTGCAAAGCAATCCATTTTCTTGTAAAGTATATGTTTGGTCATAAAACCCACTGTTAATCGACAAGCCTTTATTTACTGATCCTACCCTATGAACTTCTATAAATATTCAGGGCATATGTTTTGTATTAATATTAGCCTATTTGTCCTGTACTTGATTTACACTTTTCTTAATTCGTGCCTATAATACAGGCTGCCCTGCTGTGCCTCAATAAGCTTTTTATATTTATACGTTCAATACAAAAACGCAGGACACAACAGACGATGTTATGTCAGCCCTACTGTGATGTAATGGCCTATGGCCGATACCAAAAATAAATAAAAAACTATTTGTAACACTATAAAATTTGTCAAACCAGCAAAAGTATCTAAAATGTCAACAAGTTATCAATGAAACTCTATATACTTTTATAAATATTCAGTGCACAAGTTTTCATATTAGCCTAAAACATTTGTGAAACAGGCAAAAATATCCTGAATGTCAACAAGTTATGGATGAAGCAAAAGTCCCGTGGATGCTCGTTGCTTCAAAGTGGTTTATTTGTCTTTTTATTGATGTCATTCCTATTGAGGTAATATTTTTGATCATCACGTTTAAGTAAACAAAATCACATTTGTAGTATGTTGATCTAAATGTAAGAAAATGTTTTTATTATGCATATGTACTGTTTTTCTAAAAGTAATCATACTGATATCCATAAAAAAATAATGTATGTAATATTGTGTACAAAAGTCGCTATATAACATACACTTAGAGCTAAATTTATTCACAATCTGTTTAATGTTTGCAAATTTTGATATTGTTTTGTATTAATCACAAGACGAACCCAACAATTACTAAGTTTTAATAAGGTGTTTGAACTTTGTAATGAAAGCACATTTCGTCAGCTGATTATAATTGGGGTCTGTATTGTTATTTGTAATGACATTACTCAAAAACAACGTAATCAGTATAATAGCTTTATAACAGGCAAACCACATATGGTATTTATACTTAGTAAACGACTTCTTTGTGTCAAACAACAAAATTTTGATGTTTTAACTATTATACAAATTGTACATAACACTGGAAAAAAAGAGAATTAAAACAATGGAAACTAACAATACAGTTCCTTGTAAAGTTTTTATTCTAGACTTATTAAATAATACAGAATTATTAGTTTGCAATGTTCTAATAACGAATATCGGTATATTTATTTCATCCAGCACCAAGCGGTAGCTTAAATGATTCAGTATTTGCTTATTTGCCGTGTTGGTGATACTATACAATATACATCATTAAATGGTAATCTAAATCTGGTTTAATTCTACAGACAGTACTGAGGATATGGGATTGCCTATTTGTTGAAGGGTCAAAGATTTTGATGAGAGCAGCACTTTGTATTATACATAAGAACCAAGAGAAGCTAAAAGCTTGTAGAAATATGCCAGAGATTGTAACTTTGTTTAAAAATATTCAAAATGATACTGCTATGCTTCGTTGCCATGATTTTATGAAGGTATGCTAATATTTACGAAAATAATAATTTATGAACTTCGCTGAAAAATATAAAACTTTTATAAAACTTTGCAAATTACAAAATTGGGGAATTTTCCCACATTTGGGAATCACTTTTCTAGGAGATTAATTTAATACAAAGCGAAACCTTACATTAACACCTTCACCATTTGGCATTTATCTTCATTCTTCACATTATATTAATATAACACATGGTAACTTGTAAGCTGGCATGAGGTGTATAAAACAGAACACCCATGTTATAATGACCGTCGTTTTTTAGCCACACGAGGATAAACCAAGATTCAATCAATCAAAATAATAATTAATAATTATGCCAATAAGTTGTTAATATAATAAACAAAACTATTTCAGAATTGCTTTGAAACCACCAACCCGCTCTCAAAGTCAGAAATACGGAAGCTCAGAGTAAAACATACAGAAACTTTAAAGCAATAAGATTCAGTCTTACTAATGTGGTTTTATATAATTTTAACTTTTAGTTTTCAGTGGTTGTAACTTTTATGTTGGTTTTATTTTTAATGTGCAATTTTAAATACATCTTTATATCTTCATTTAATTTAAGAATAATTATTTTTATTCTTTTTTATATGTAATTTTTTCATATGTAATATTAAAGAATTTGAAGTATGGTGCTTTATTAATGTCGGATATTTTAACTATATTAATTGTCGTCTGTGGGACTTGTATTTTCTTGTGCAAGACCCTTGACATTTATTGCTCTAAATTCCTACCATAAAAAGGCAGAAACCAGTAACTCACAAAGTTATCTACATGGTAACTCCAAACTCATAAGCAGGTATATAAGACCATGTGTTATATTGACCGTTTCTCCCACGCCATGTAAGGATAAACAAGTGTCTTCGTTCATTAACTATTAAACATTCTCATTCCATGTTAATAATATCTATGAGTTTAAGATGTTGCAAAAGTTACTTATACATTTTTATGTTTAAATGCATCTCCAGTTTTTATAGCACACTTAATGATATATTTAGTAGTGATGTTAGGTCATACAGATAAAAAAAACTCTTTTCTAGATTTTTTTCGTGTAGTTTATTAATGTGTAAGTGTTTAATTCACAATAACAGCATAATAAGATCAGACTGCACATGGAAAACTTAACTGATTCGACCTGTTTAGCAAAATACAGCTATAAATAAATGTTTTAATTAGTTACTGTGCGATTTTAAGGTGTTGCAATATTTTGATTTTTTATAAACAAACCCTGTGTTTTTCATATATAATGGATATCATTCCAATTCTGTTATTGTTATGTTGTGTGCATCATAAATTTAAAGGTTGCAATATTTTGTACCATTTCCATAAAAAATGTTTAAACCTTAATTCAATAAAGATATACATATATATATATAAACAATTTTACAGCAAAAGTTAGTGTGTTGTTTAGTGTTCGGCTGTTGAGGTAATGTTAGATGTTTACACAAATATTCTGTACTTGTAGTATAGTAGGTGGGGTAAGATGGGACACTTTTTATTCAATTTTCTTTTCCTATTTGGTAGTAAACAAAGAACATTCAAAGAATTATAAAACCGTATCCTCACGACTACCATGGACCGTTGTTAATTGTTTTAAACACGATCAGGATATTTGGATATTATGTGCTAAAGGTGTCCCATCTTCACCCACGGTACTCTATAAAATATTGCCAAAGTTATGCATTTATCATGACGTCAATAGTCTAATAAAGTTATTATGACGTCATCGTCGCGACGTTGCCATAGCATCTCTCCAACGAAGTGAACAATATTGCGTTTCCGGGCACGAATGAGGATTCCAACCAGTGTACTTGATATTCGTGTGTATCTAGGAAATATAGCTCTCATTGGATTTATGCTGTAGTAGGGTGGGGGAGATGAGACACTTTTAGCACATAATATCCAAATAACCTGATCGTGTTTTGAAAAATTATCAACGGTCTGTGGAAGTTGTAAGGATACGGTTTTATAACTCTTTAAATGTTCTTTGTTTACTACCAATTGAGAGGAGAAAATGGAATAAAAAGGTGTCCCATCTTCCCCCACCCTACTATAGTTTAATTATTGTAACCTAACAGTAGACGTGGAGAATACATAGTCTTTCTCTTAGATCTACAGTAGCGACATTATATCATCCCATAATCCCTATTGTCAACAAGTACAAACCGCGAGCCACCTACAAACAACAGTTACTCACCTTTGAAACAAATCTCCGAATGTTACGGATAATCCACCTCTGACGTCATCGGGTTCGCCCATGGACCTGATGACGTAACAAAGCAGATCAATTTGTTGGTCGATGTGGTTGTTTGCCTTCTTTCTACGTTCCGCCGTCTTTCCTACCGGCTGTGCGTATTCGGACGTCCCTTTGACCCATACTTGACGGCAACTTTCTGTAAAAAAAAACGGTTTCTCTCAGTTTCTGATGATAACTACGAACGTGAAACATATAGAACCACAAGTTACATATGCTTCGCCGTTGACAGATTGCTCAACAAATTATAAAGCAGAGTGTGGGAAGATACGGGTCACCTTTTCACTTTATTTTCTCGTCCTATTAGGTAGTAAACAAAGAACATTCAAAGAATTACAAAACCGTTTCCTCGCGACTTCCATAGACTGCTGTTAATTGTTTAAAACACGATCAGGATATTTGGATATTATGTACTAAAGGTGTTTCATTTTCCCCTACCCCAATATACTTACCAGAAGACTGGCCAGAAAAAGGATTCAGTTTCTGCTTTCTGACCAAATTTCTTGCGTGTTCATCCCACTTCTGAGACAAAGAACACACCTCTTCCCCTCCAAACCTGGCAGAGCTACAAATGACACCACTCAGTTGATTTCTCGCAGCCGAATCCATTCTATGGAACTATACTGGTCGAATTTAGGTGCTAACTTTAAAACGACTGGCAATTTTCATTTGTTTTAAATTATACTCGGTTGCAAAAGCGTTCTCCATTGAGAAAGTATACCAATGAATATGCGTGTCCCTCTCTCGTTTAGTGTAAAGTTTATGTCCAACTACAATGCTTGAGAGAGTGAACAAAGAAAGTTTAGCATATCTATTGTGATTGCCATATCACTTAGCTGGTCTATGTGTTCTTGATTTGATCATAGCGTTAAGTAACAGCTGCTAACCATCGTGAACTAAATACTGCGAAGAATGAAACACTGACAGCTCTGGTTTACTTTTTGTTATGTGGTACCGTGGGGAAAATGGGACACGGGAAGCACATATTATTTAAATATCCTGATCGTGTTTTCAACAATTAACAGCGGTATATATCACGGTTTTATATAATTTTTTGAGTTTTCTTTGTTTACTACGAAATGTGTCGAGATAATACAATGAAAATGTGTCCCATCTTTTCCCACCCTACTATATATATTACTGTGTGGAAATATGGGACACTCGAAGCACATAATATTTAAATATTCTGATCGTGTTTTAAACAATCTAGAGCGGTATATGGAAGTCGTGAGGATACGGTTTTATAATTCTTGGAATGTTCTTTATTTAGTACCAAATGGGACGAAAAAATAGGATGAAAAGATGTCCCATTTTTCCCACCCTACTATACTATCCAATTAATTTGTACTGTAGTATAAAATAACAGAAATATTTATCTCCATTTTTCGCCAATATTTTATATTTCGCATTGAAAACCTCTTTACTCTTCCTGACAAGTCACGTGAGCTCCCTTTATTTTGTTTTAAAGCCACGCATCAGTAAACTCACGTGCATTCCGTTTGTTTACAATTACATAACAATGTAAGCTTGAGAAAAGTCCATATTGGCGGAACCACCAGTGGCTAGTACGCTTAACTTTTAGTTTTTACACTTTTATCGCTGAAAGACCGAAATAAAAGTGAAGTTTGTCAATAGTTACATGAATATGTAGTGGCCAAGTTGCCGACTGGTTATAAAAGCTCTAATATTCGATACTGGTAATGTTGACAATTAGTTTTAAGAAAAATTCGTTTTCCTAAAATCATTTCATATTTTGGTGCTAGTGAGCCTTGCAAGACAAATATTTCTAGCATATTACTTAGCAGTTGGCATTTCAATGTTATAAAAACAATTTAGACTTATGTTAATTAAAATATTTGCAATGATAAATAAGTTGTTTAATGTAACTTACTTACTTATAACCTTTTTGCATGGTAAGGTAATCGGTTTATGTGGGTATAATCAACTTTGAATTAGCTCATTTTAGTGCAATATTGTTAAATCATATTTATAATATAATTTCGGATACTTTCTGGTGCTATTACCGACTAAAACTGTAAAAATACTCAAAGAAGATTAGGCTGTTACAAGTGAAACTATATCCTTCCACCATATTTCTGTTTACACGCATGATGCGAGTAACAACCATTAGTTACCCTAGCATGGCAGGGCAACAGCAGTTATTAAAACCTCATTCGTTATCTTTTTTCCAAGGAAATACTCCAACATTCTTTTATAAGAGATATCGCATTTCCCTGTCATATTCTTTTTTAAATATTAAATTTTAGGAAATTTGGTTGCAAAATCTGCCTACTAGTGGTTTGTAATTAGAACTGCCCTATGATGCTCCATACATTATCAATAAAAACCCATAAAAAGTTTATAAAAAATCATTGTGGAAAAAAATGAAATCTGACATATACTATAGTCTAAATCATAATTTAATGGAATAGTGTCAATAATATTTAAACTAATCGTAAACTACATTACTACAGTACACTATGTATACTACCTGAGTTAAATTATGCCCAATTTCAACAGTGCAATATGTTTGGTAATGCTGTTAAGATATTTGTGCTTCTAATGCAATATATTATAATTGCTGAATCTCTGTATGCTCTTAACAAGGTACGTTGAATATGTGTGTTCTGCTTGTCTTGATATATACCCGATTCATAACAACACATGTCATAAACTGTTTAACTGTGTCTGACCGCGCCTTCGGTTAGCGCACTTGCCTCTAACCTAGAGGTAATGGGTTCAAGGCTCTTCGCTGCAACTATTGTGGGCGTATGTGTCCTTGGGCAAGACACTTTGCGGTAATTGCTCCAACCCAGCGGTCATTAATAGGTTGTCCAAATTATCAGCCACACATAAAAAATCCCTACAAAATAACATACTTGGTAACTCCTAAGCTGGCACGAGTTGTATGAAACAGAACACCTGTGTTTAATGACTGTCGTTTTCCGGCCACGCGAGGATAAGTTAGTTATATGCATAATGCATTCATGGTGTCAATTACTTTAAAATCATAGTTATACCTTCAAGATTCCTTTAATTTTACGATCGCATTAACTGAATTAAGTAATAACTACCTTGTTACAATGCCATTTACATAATTTGAATCTTTTTATTAAGAATACGAATTCCTGCAATGGAAATGGACATTATGTTGACGGGAAATGTCAGTGTAATGATGGCTTCAGTGGTGAAGTGTGTGAATCATGCATTGGACGATTCGTGTAAGTTGAATGTTGAATAGCAGGTTTAGAAAAGCCTTTACTTTTATTTCATCTTTTTCGCAAAAAAAAAATCTTTTTAATTGGGTTAAATTTTAAATAAAATGATTTGAAAAGAAAGTTAATGCATTAATTAAAAATGCAGTGCCATTTAGTTTTGTTTTAAGTTAAGTTATTTCTGATGTTAAGATATAACAACCATTACAACCAAAGTGTATAAAATGAGGGGTTTATTAATAAAAAATGTTTTTTTTTCTGCTTTAGCAATTTTACTTTAGTGCATGTTAAAAAAGTTTGACCTTCTGAATTAAATACTTTTTCTTAGTTTAACAGATAACAGTGGAACAAATTTTCTTAGTTTAACAGATTTTTCTTAGTTTAACAGATAACAGTGGAACAAATTTTCTTAGTTTAACAGATTTTTCTTAGTTTAACAGATAACAGTGGAACAATATCAAGTGGTGCAGACATGGTACACTTCAGTAACTGCATGGGAATCATTCAACCAAAGAATATGTAAGCTTATCTGTACCTAATTTTCATATACCAATATAAAGTCTGGCGCGGCGACAAATCGGTTAGCGCGCATGTCTCCAACCCGGAGGTAATAGGTTCAATACTCTTCGCTGCTACCATTGTGGGCGTGTGTGTCCTTGTGCAAAACAATTACTGGCAATTGCTTCAACCCAGTGGTCACTAATGGGTTGTCCAATTTAACAGCCGCACATATAAAAATTATGAAAATATTTCCCAAAAAATAATTACCCACAAACTAACATACTTGGTAACTCATAAGCTGGCATGAAGTATAAAGCAGAACACCTGTGTTATAATGACTGTCGTTTTCCGGTCACACGAGGATAAAGTAAGTTACATTTATTCATTCATTTCACCTTACTTTTATATATTTTAGCACAAACAAGTCAATCTGCATTCAGTTTGTCTACGTTGAAAATTCTTGTTCTTGTGATTTTCTGAATGTATACGATGGTTACTCTGTACATGATCCATTTCTTGCAACATTTCAGTAAGTTTTTTTACAAATTTCTTATTATTTTTAAATGTTTTTATCTATTTCAATTTTTAAAACAATGGCAGATTTTTGAATAACGTAATGTGCTTAATAGAAATTGTATTATAGACGCTATTAGCCTATCTATATGTGTATATATATATATATATATATTTAATTTTGTTCTAAAATTTCATTCTCTTTAAGCATTTTTTATAAGCACTATAATCTTATGTCATATTTTGACTTATATAGAGGATAAAGTAAGTTACATTCATTCATTCATTCATTCATTCATTCATTCATTCATTCATTCATTCATTTATTCATTCATTCATTCATTCATTCATTCATTCATTCATATGTCATTCACCTGATGCTTTACTTTCATGCAGTGGTGCTGTGAACCCAATTCAATTACCAGCAGTTGTATCTAGCACCGGTTCAGTTGTCCTTCAGTTCAACAATGATGACATGCCATTTCTTAACAAAGGTTACACCATATATTACTGGTAGGTCTTATTCCTACATTTTATTTTCTCATATGGTTATACAACTTATACTGTACAAAGAATCACAGATATGCATCAATTAGACATTTATATTAATTTAGTTGATACAGTATTTAAAACTCTGTAATAGATTAAAAAAAAGAAAACAACATAAAACAATTGGCTGTGTACTAAATTTCACTCTTGGTAAAAGCAAACTTTGTGCATTTGTGCAATAAAAAAAGGCATAAAAAATTATTTTGTTTTATTTTTAGAAAAAGTCTGTATTTCTATAAATATGCATTTTTAATTAAAAACTGTATATATATGTTTATTAAAATCTACTCCCTAATTAAAGGTTAGATGATTATCCACCAAGTGATCCAGGGGATGTTGGAAGTGGTGATGAACCAGGTAATTACTATAACTAATAAAGAAAACAAAAAACTAAGCATTGTTCTTAATAAATTTCAACAAGTGAAAGTTTTATGTTAAGCGTTGAAATTATTAATTTCAAAGATGGTATTTTTTATAAAAAGTTAATTTTTTTTCAAATTAAACATTATATATATATATTTATATCATTTTTTACTTAAATTTGTAAACTATACTCTTTAGTAGTTGCTTGGTATGTTTTAATATATACATATTTATAGTAGAGTGGGGGAAAACAGGACACCTTCAGCACATAATATCCAAATATCCTGATCTGTTTTAAACAATTAACAACGGTCCATGGGATTCGTGAGAATAAGGTTTAATAATTGTTGAGTGTTCTTTGTTTACTACCAAATAGGACAAGAAAATAAAATGAAAAGGTGTCTCAGCTTCCCTCGCCCTACTATACATATATTAGATATAGTTAAATGTTACATTAATACAATTTTTAGGTAATTTTTAAAACCAATTTTTTTTCATTCGTATTTCTTGAAATATGACATGTATTGTTTTGAGCAATTTAATTTTAGAAGGATCAAATTTCAAGGATGCAATTTGTAATCATTTATATACATTAACAAAATTAGCAGAAAACAACACAAGTTGCATAGAGAACTGGTGTATACATAAATGGCCAGAGTTCCTTAAACAAGGAAGAGCTTCAGCTGCCCTGCAGTCTTTAAATGGCATGTTATATATATATGGAGGATACCTATTTACCCTGGCATCAGAACAAAACGATTTTATGAGGTGAATTTTATTTACTAGTTACGTAATTGTGTTTTAAAATATGTTGTTATGCTTTATTTTGTGAAAATTAATGATTAACTAGAACCGTTGTATTATTTGTATAGTGTCGTATATGACAGAGAAACAGCAGCCATACTGAAACTGTTTGATATTTTTTATATAGTAGTGTGGGGGAAGACGGGACACCTTTAGCACATAATATCTAAATATCCTGATCGTCTTTTAAACAATTACCAACGGTCTATTGGAGTCGCGAGGATACGGATTTATAATTCTTTGAATGTTCTTTGTTTACTACCAAATGAGTTAAGAAAATAGAATAAAAAGGTGTCCCATCTTCTCCCACCCTACTATATATATATATATATATATATGCCTGTCCGTTATTTATAGAATGAACATGACAAGTTTTGAATGGGATGTAGTAACAATGGGCAACACTTCAAACACACCTGGTACCAGATATGATCACACCATGGTTGTTTGGCAAGTATGTAACAGTGGTGTTTATTAAAAATAGACATTTAATATTAAAGTGTTTATTATTAATCTATGTATTGCAACAGTCTAAAATAGTTTAGTTTTTTTCATTACGACTCTTAATATTTTTTTTTACTTCTAGGAGAACTTGTATATTTACGGTGGCAGCTTAAGTAGCCACATCATCACCAACGAAATGTGGATGTATAACACAACAAATTCAACTTGGAAAAAAATTATTGCAAACAAAACTTTCGACTTTGAAATACCAAGATTAAAAGGTCATACAGCACATAGCGTTAAGTTAAAGAACGGCCGAGATGTTATGTTGGTGTTTTTTGGATACCATCCTGGCTGGAAATTCTCACCTTTTGTTTTTGAATTTGATTTCAGTAAGTTGTATTTTTTGATTATCCTTTTTTGCCAGGAATGTAACTTACTTTACTTTATCCTCGCATGGCCGGAAAAGGAGAGTCATTATTACACGAGTGTTCTGTTTCATACACCTCCTGCCAGCTTACGAGTTGTATGCCATGTATGCTACTTTGTGGGTGATTTTTTAAAAGTTTTTTTCTTGTATATGGTGATTTGGACAACCCATTAGTGACTACTTTAGGTTTATTATGATGTATTATATCATTATTAATTGTTTGTGGATATCCATTGTTTTAGCTCGTTATACCTAAATATAATAAGTTACTTCATCACAAAAACAACCATAAGGTTTATTGTCTGTTCTTGTAGTAAAAGTACTTTATCAAAAAATAAATAAAATAAAAATAAAAATTAAATAAGTAAAACAAATGAAATTGGGCCTCACACTTTTTTGTAGTTAGATATAGACCAATATTTATGCCATTTTTTTGTATTTTTAGTGAAAAACCTGTGGAGCAAAGTAACAACAATGGGTGCAATGCCCATTGGTAGATATGGCCATACATCAGTACATGATCAGAATACAAACAATGTTTATGTGCATGGTGGATCGAATGACAACATTTATTATCATCTGTATGTATATAATGCTGATGCAATGCTATGGTACGTGGTTTCAATTTGACTTTTAGGATTTATATAATATTAAATTTGGACTAGAGTAGATTGTGTGAATATATACATAGTAATGTTTATTCTATCAAAAATGTAGATACAGTCAAGTGAGGTAATAAAAACAATAGGGAACCTAATTGAGTAAAAAAGTACAACTTTCCTATCTTGCTCAAAATCATTTTATCGCAATCAATTTTTGTAGTTAACAATTATATTTATTTAGCTTTTTTTGTTCTTACTTTTGTTCTAAGTCGTTTTTAAAAACACATATAAAAGTTTTCTTTTTCTATATTACCCCACTTAACTACATAAATATATATATAGCCTACAAAAAATAATTTCTGTCAAACGGAAAAATAAAAACTTAAATTTATTTTTTGGAATTAAAGCATAGGATAGCCACTGTAAACCACTTTACTTTGTTTTATATAATCATGAATCATTTTAATCTTGAAAAAATAATTTCAGGACAATATTACCGCATTCACCACAAGTACGTTACTTGCATTCTATGGTAATGTTGGGACGTTCACTTTATGTTTATGGAGGTTTATCAGATGCTGCCCACTGTCAATGTTCAAAGCTCACTACAGTGAGATACAGCATTGGTAAGTATATAGTAGGATGGGGGAAGATGGGACACGTTTTTATTCCATTTTCTCATCCAATTTGGTAGTAAACCAAGAATTTAAAGAATTATAAAACCGTATCCTCACAACTCTCAAAGAATGTTGTTAATCGTTTAAAACACGATTAGGATACTTAAATATTATGCTAAAGGTGTCCCATCTCCCCCCACCTCACTATATATTATACTGTTACTATGAAAGTTTTTTTTTTACTATTTTGAATTAACTCAACGGTCAACACAAAATATTTTTAAAATAATTTATTAGCAGTCTCCATATATGCTTAGGTATCACACATTTTTTTATTCTTTGTATTGTAATACACTGTTCAGAACTGTTTTTTTAAACTAGGGGTTACTGGATTAGAGGCACAATGCTTCTAACATTGTGGGCAAGATACAAAACGCTAATTGCTCCAAACCAGTGGTCACTAATGGGTTGCCGAATTATCAGCCACACATAAAAAAAATCCTGAAAACCATTTACTCTAATTGTAACATACCTGGTAACTCGTAAGCTGGCACGAGGTGTATGAAACAGAGCACCTGTGTGCCGTGTTTAACAACTGTCGCTCTATGGCCACGCGAGGGTAAGTAAGTTACATTCTTCAAAGCAGTGGTTACTAATAGTTTATCTAAATTGAAGCGCTATGCCAAAAATAGGTAATTATTCACAGTCACATATGGTTGACTAGTAAGTGGGCAAGAGGTTAAACAAAACAGTGTTTTATGATATCTGTTGTTTTAAAAAAAATTATTCAGATGACAAGATTTGGTCAAATGTTGAAGAAAATGAGTTAGCCAGTGCAAGATTTGGACACAGTGCATATGGATATGGTAACAGGTAAAATCAAGGGTATTATGACAGTTTATAAGCCTACAGTTGAGTAATTTTTAATTAACGTAATTCCAAATACCATGATTTGAAAAAAATGCTTTAGGTTTTGCAGTAACCATTTTTGTTTGGTACTACCTATTTCCTGTAACTTATTATTTGACCACTGCAGTAGCGCAGTTGGTTAGCGTCCCTTTCTATAGCCCAGAGGTGATAGGTTCAATGCTTTTCGCTGCTATCATTGTGGGCGTATGTGTCCTTGGGCAAGACACAACAGCAATTTCTCCAACCCAGTGGTCACTAATAGGTTGTTCAAATTACCAGCCACACATAAAAAAAATGAAAAAAAATCCTCAAAAATAACAACCACCCACAAAGTAACATACATGGTAACTCGTAAGCTGGCACGAGGTGTATGAAACAGACACCTGTGTTTATCAGCTGACGTTTTCTGGCCACGTGAGGATAAAGTAAGAAGTTACATAAACACATCTTTGGCCAAAATATCATTCAAGCAGTGTTGTTAAATAGTTAATACTTTATATAGAAAATCACATAAAGAAAATATTCTTTGCGTTATTTTTTATTTATTTTTTTTAAGTTATATTATGATAGGTAATATATATATATATATATTTATTGTAGAACAATGGCAGTTTATGGTGGTTATGATGGAACAATGAGAAATGAAATAATAACATTGCAAGTTGGTAAGTGGTAAACTATTCAATAGACAGTGGGTATAAAACCATGGGTTTTAAAACTGTGTACCTTGAAATTTCACTTATTGTCTTATCAAGAAAAAAAACAAAAAACACAAGTGTCGTTTTCTGGCTATGTGAGGATAAAGCTACATTTATTTATTCAATAACATGATGAAAAAGTTTTAGTATTATATTGTATAATTTGAAACAAACACAGAAAATCTAAATGTTATGACTATAAAGGGTTCCAGGGCCTTATACTAGATTGTAGTTACATATTGATTAATTTTTTCACTAATTTTACATTAAGTAATTTTATTTTTAGCAAATTCTGACGAGATTTGTACCAATTTGAACATAACTCAGTGTGAAACATCCAAAGTTTGTGACTTTGATGGCCACAACTGCATTCACAGTAAGATTTTTTTACGATAATTTATTATTTTATTGTAGCGGTTGCATTATGTTTTATTGCGAGCCGTAAACTAAGAGGACGAATGAACACGAGACGCGGTATTTATACAGTAGATAACGGTAGGAAAAAGGCACTCGTGTACGCTTCGGCGAACGTACACATGACGGGCCGCCACGTTATAATTATATTTTACATTTTATAATTTATATGTACAATTTAGACGTGGATTGTGTGAGCATTTGCAATGCAGCCGCCACTTGCACAGATTGCTTCTCCACCATTTGCGATTGCTGTTTTGATTTCGGGGCTTGCACTTTTACCAAAAATTCCAGCTGCGTAAGTTTTATTCACTTTTTTCGGCATTTATTTCTTCTATATCATAAGTGTGTCTTTTTGTCATAATAACAAAGTGAAATTGTATTGCCTAAATTAAAAATATTAATAAACTGACAGTTATTATGACAGTTAGTGGACAATTTCGCGATCGTGTATTCACTTATTGCATAAGAGGGTATCCATTACTAAATGAATTCATGCCGTGTTTTTATATTGTTTCTATATCGCTGCGCCTTCTTCCTACGTCATCTGTCTTTCATTCGTCTCTTGTCTGACCTTTCATTCTAGCGGGCATGTTCAGAATACGTGTTTTGTAGACTTCTAGGTTATTCTCATACCGTGAACCTGAACTATTGTATATTAACTATTACTTAACTATGTTACAGCTTAGTTAACTTAATTGGAATAAAATCAGATACTTAATTTTTGGTCTTTTTAATGGTTAGCGACACAGCTTATACAATTAAACCGGTGTTTCTTAAACTGGGGTAAATTTACCCCTTGGGGTAAATTTCACGTATTTAGAGGGTAAATGAGCTACTTATCAAATCAGTTGACGGGACAGGAAAATTGTGCAAATTGTAGTACTTTACCAGACATTGAACAACTCGGTGCTAAAAAGCAAGCGCATTCGTCGCATTAAATATAATTGATGTAATTAGTTTTTTTCGCTTTTCAATAAATAAACGCAATATTACATATTAGGGGTAAATCTGATAAGCATCTTTGTTAAAAGGGTAAAGCATAAAAAAGTTTGAGAACCACTGATTTAAACCTAACTACCATTACATCAATGCATCACTATTTTAGTTTAATTAAAAGTTAAAAATACTTTCTTCAATTTTAGCTCACCAACCTTACTTCCTGTAATGTGGAGGAAGAATTTTGTTCCGGACTAAAAGAATGTTCGTTATGTAATGAAGTTGGTTGTTCATGGCAGGGAAATAATTGTCGAGTTAAAATAGGTTTGGAATATTTTTGTAATGCATGACTATATGTATCAATAAATCTTTTTATTTTCTATGTAAATTAATGCTATCTATTTTTAAACGCTATCCCTGGAAATTGAACCAATATTGCTCCAACCCAGTGGTCACTGATGGGTTGTCCAAATTATCAGCCACACATAAAAAAATATCCCCAAAAAATAATCACTCGCAAAGTAACATACATGGTAACTCGTAGGCTGGCACAATGTGTAAAAAACATAACACCTGTGTTTAACAATCGTATTTTTTAGGGTAAAAAAAAATTGTCAAAAAAAATTCATTTAAAAAAAGTTAAAAATTTTTTTTTAAATCTTGTACACGGATAAATAGCTGTATAATAATTCGTAATACAACATTACCCAGACAATACAACCACCACGGATTGCTTGACGCCTTGTGAAAGTTTTGCCTCTTGCATGGAATGTAGTGACTCACAAAGATGCCAGTGGTGTGATACAACTAACACATGTATTCCACATGGAACTTCTAATATATATTTTCCATATGGGACATGCACACATTTCATCACTACCACAAGCCAATGCAAAGGTATGTGTTGTAGCTGCAATTTCTTTATTTATTTCTTTATTTCTTTAAAAGTTTATTAAAAAATATAGTGTTCTTAATAAGCTGTGCAACAATTAATTATATTTTCCTTTATTCTTTAAATTATATTTTTCTGTTTATTCTTTAAAATCCAAAAAAATGTATATGTAAACATAGGAAAACTTGGGTTTTATAACTCCCAAATTTAGACCAAGCTTTATAGCTCTTAATTTAATCCTCACTCACCTGTTACATTGTAATCTGTGTATTGGTCTGCACATTTCACCCGTTAGTGTTCTTGATTAAATTGATATCAATATTTTACCAACTAGATTTTTTTACTTTTTTTTCGGTAATCAGTTTGTTTAATATATATTTCCAAGCTACACCAGATAATCAAAGCAATGCTGTATTTAAAGTCCTGTCAGTAATTTAATATTACTTGTGCCATAGCCTAGTTGGTTAGCACGCCTGCCTCTAAACCAGAGGTAATGGGTTCAAGGCTCTTTGCTACTACCATTGTTGGCGTATGTGTCTTTGGGCAAGACATTTAGCGGCATTTGCTCCACTCCAGTGGTCACTAATGGGTTGTCCAAATTATCAGCCACACATACAAAAATAAAAAAAATTCTCCTTCCAAAAAATAATTACCCACAAAGTAACATACTTGGTAACTTGGAAGCTGGCACGAGGTTTATGAAACAGAAAACCTTTATAACGGCTGTTGGTTTCCATCCCTGCAAGGATAAAGTAAGTTACATTCATTCATACCCAAAAAAGCTTTCAAAAACTACACAACTGGTAAGTTGAGTTCAATAAAAAGAAATTTAAATATTATCTTTTAATTTAGATGATCCATGTACAAAATATCAATCATGTGACGATTGTTTCCAAGACGATGGTTGTGGTTGGCAGGACCTTGGTGGGAACAATGGTTATGGGTCTTGTTTAAGTGGGTCAACTATCGGACCAATTGACGCATCTTTGTCGAGTGATAATTGGCATTTTTTAGATTGTCCAGGTGATTGCTACAGCAGGGTAAAAGAAGATTATATAGTATTGTGGGGTAAAATGGGACATATAGTACTGTGGGGTAAGATGGGACATTTTTGTACATAATATCCAAATATCCTGATATTAAGGATTCGGGACACCTTTTTATTCTATTTTCTTGTCCCATTTGGTTATAAACAAAAAACATTCAAAGAATTATAAAACCGTATCCTCACGACTGTTATAGACCGTTTTTATTTGTTTAAAACACGATCAGGATATTTAGATATTATGTTCTAGCGGTGTCCTATCTTACCCCACAGTACCATACTTATGTGTAAGTTTGAGAAAAAACCCAGCTGTGCTTCGGTAATGCCAAACTCTTTTAATAGGTTTTGCGATTTTAAATAGCTGTACTAAATCGCACAGTTAGAAATCTATTAATTATAATTCCTTATTAATACATAGTTCCCTATGTATTTCTCAATCACCAATATGTGTTTGTATTTCATGTACTTTAAATGCACCAATATTCAAGATACTAATATACAGCAGAAAACATGTTTTGTTTTCTTACACCATAGAGGCAGTCTAGGCATACATACAATGCCTAAAAGTGTTGTTTTTCACAATAACAAAATCTGTTTTGCTTAGTGCCAAAAACGTTATTTACAGACAAAAATATATATCATATTAAAAAAAAATAAAAATTAAAAACAACTGCCACAGCAGTGCCCAAAACATGATTTAGAGACAAAAATATTATTTAAAAAAAAATGTTTTTTTTTCTTGTTTCTCAATCACGTGCTTTCTAACAGTTAAATTTTACTTACTTAAAATACAACTTTCAATAAAAAAAAACCTTTCATAGCTTGTCAATGTAACGGTCACAGCACATGTAGTCCCGACCAACCAGATGTTTGCACTGAATGCACGGGTGGTACGAGTGGCTCCAAGTGCAGTTTATGTGATGGGCTCTATTATGGTGACCCCTCTAATGGCAGAAACTGCACAGGTTGGTTCATGTTATGTTTCTGCTTGTATAAATTTTTTCTGCATATATTGATCGTTTTCTGCATATTTAAAAACAATCACCCACAAAGTAACATACATGGTAACTCATAAGCTGGCAAGAGGTGTATGAACACCCTTGTTATAACAACTATCGCTTTTCAGCCATGTGAGGATAAAGTAAGTTACATTCATTAATACTTTTCTGCATGTCTTAATCATTTTCTGCATATATTGATCGTTTCTGCATACATTGACACTCTGTAAAATCTAAATTGTCACTAATTTATGCCTCCCTGGATATATACTGTGTTAAAAATCGAAATTGTTTCTTCCTTTTTTGGCTGTGACGAAAATACAGTGCTTTATAAACACCTTCATACAAACATAAGAATTGGGCAATAAAACTGCAGCTGTGTACAAAAGTATCACTAATTAATATAAAAGTTACACATAACCATTTTTTTTGCTGCAGTATTTGTGTAGACAGCAGAATTAGGTATTCAAGAAGTTGAGCATTATTCCATTTTTTAGGATTTCTTTTTTAAATGACATAAAATGGATTTTTTCATGCCTAAAAAAACTATAAAGCACATGCAAAACACATGGGAAAAAAACACTCACTGTTATACGATTAAAGTTTTCACTATCACTATTTAAGCTTACTCTATCTTTAAGCTTATGTTTTTTATACACATGAATAAATGTAACTTGCTTTATCCTTGCGTGGCCGGAAAACAACAGTCGTTATAACACAGATGTACACCTCGTGCCAGCTTACGAGTTACTATGTATGTTACTTTGTGTGTGATTATTTTTTGGGATTTTTTAAATTTTTGTGTGGCTGATAACTTGGACAACCTATTAGTGACCACTGGGTTGGAGCAATTGCAGTTAAGTGTCTTGCCCAAGGACTCATACGCTCACAATGGTAGCAACGACGAGCCTTGAACCCATTACCTCTGGGTTAGAGGCAGGCGCCCTAACAAACTGTGCTACTGCTCCAAACGTCTCATAAACTGTTTCTTATACATCTCATAAACTATTTCTTATACATCTCATAAACTGTTTCTTATACATCTCATAAACTGTTTCTTATACATCTCATAAACTATTTCTTATACATCTCATAAACTGTTTCTTATACATCTCATAAACTGTTTCTTATACATCTCATAAACTGTTTCTTATACATCTCATAAACTGTTTCTTACACACATCTCATCTCCCCATATTATTTTTTTACATACATAATACTCCCCATATTTTGCAGCTTGTGAATGCAATGGTCATGCTGAAGAATGTGAGTCAGATGGTGAATGTGTGTGTAATGTTAAAGGAGTAGTTGGTTCTAACTGTGAAAGGTAAGAAATTCTAAATATATAATGAATGAATGTAACTTACTTTATCCTTACGTGGCTGGAATACAATAGTTGTTAAACACGGGTGATCTGTTTCATACACCTCTTACCAGCTTACGAGTTGCCATATTCCTTACTTTGTGGGTGATTTTTGTATGTTTGGCGGATAATTTGTAAAATTGATTAGTAACCGCTGGGTTTGAGCAATTGTCGATAAGTGTCTTGCCCAAGGACACATATGGCCACAATGGTAGCAGCAACGAGTCTTGAACCTATTACGTCTGGCTCTGGGTAATAGGCAAGCGCCCTAGCCAACTGCCACATTGCCGAACTTAATATTTAGAATGCTGCAAAAAAGATAAAGAAGCATTGTAGTTATGCACATTGAATATTATCAAACGGTTTTTAACACAATTTATATCAATATAAATTTATTGTTTTTCAGGTGTGGTTCTATTAGTGGCTACCAAGGAGATGCACAAAATGATACTTGCTTTTGTAAGTTGTGCGTCTATAATATATACTCATGTGGGGTAAGATGGTACACCTTTAGCACATAATATCTCAATACCCTGATAGTGTTTTAAACATTTAACAACCGTCTATAGGAGTGGTAAGAATATGGTTTTATAATTCTTTGAATTTTCTTTATTTACTACCAAATGGAACAAGAAAATAAAATGAAAAGGTGTCCCATCTTTCCCTACCCTGCTATAACTGCTTTTCCCACTGTTTTACACATGTCTGAATTTAAATATACAGCAGCAAAGACAAGCATTACCATTTAAATCACATGCATTGATTCCAAAATGCAAATGTAAAATTCATGTATATTCAGGTTTAAATTAAAATAGCCCATTTACACTTGTATTATAATAATTATATAATGTGATTTTCTTGTTTTTTTTTGCAATGGTATATTAAAGTTAAAAAAAAGTTGTAAAAAACATTATTTTTTTAAGTTCAAATTGTGATATTAGATAATGTGTATTCATTGTTTTTTTTTGCAATGTAAGTTAAAATTAGGTATTCAATCAATAAGGACAGGTATTTTTTTGTTTATCCATGTTTATCCAGTATACTATACATAACGACATAATTTTTCTTTTGTTTGTCCATACACAGTATACTATACACAAGGACAAAAATATACAATTACATATTTTAACACATAGTTGAAATGAAAGTGTTGGTGGAATATTCGTTCCCCATCTCGTACGAAGACTCAAAGTTCAACTTAGTGTGTTGTCCAACCTTGGTAAGTTACAAAAACACAACTTTTACAGCAAATCTAACCATCAAAACTTAGCTGAAAATTAAACAACACCCATCTAAAACACCCCCGAAAGTACAATTAAACACCACCGATTTTTGATATAGTTAATTTTGACCCAGAATTTTTGACATCGTTGATTTTATTACAGAAATTTTTTGATGTAGTTGATTTGATCTTTAGCTGATAAACAATTTTACAATTAAAATACTTAACCAAATTTATCTTACTACATTCTTTATTTAATACTCTGATTTTCTAACCAACTATTTATTTTAATTTTTAAATTTTTTTCTTACTTCTTCTTTTCATTTTGGTCTTCCCTTAATGAAGAACTTTGCAGGTAAATACATAACCAAATTTATCTTACTACAGTCTTTATTTAATACTCTGATTGTCCTTTTAAACTAAGTATTCGTTCTAAATTTTAAATTTTCAGAGCTATGACATTACTGTGAACGTTGAAACCATATATGGTCAACCAATTAATATTACCATGACAACCAACACAACAAGTAAGCTATACCTACAACTAGATGTTAGTTTTAAAATATTTTTATGACTAATTCAGTATTTGGCACTGTTTTTATTGGTGTTTCTTTTAAAGAATGAAAAGTGCTTTGTATTTTGAAAAAAAAATCCTCCTAAAAATAATCACCCATAAAGTAACATATTGGTAACTTGTAAGCTGGCACGAAGTGTATGAAACACAACACCCGTGTTTAGTCGTTTTCGGCCATGCGAGGATAAAGTAAGTTACATTCATTACATTCAAACTTAATTAATGACAACAGCATTCTAAAATAAGTTATTCTAAATTAGCCTCCTATGAAAACGAAACAATAGTTGCCTCGTTCTCCAATGTAAGCTCAGCTTCAGTGAGGTTTCCACAGAAAGAATTTCACTTTGGCAACCACAATGATCTAAGATGCGTGAGAATATATTTATCTGACATACAGCATCTACAAAATATGCCAGTAAGTACTTTTTACATTAGTTCTTTAAAAGTTTTTTTATATAGTTTTTTAGAGTTTATATTTTAGGCAAGATGAATACTTGCTATCTATAACTATTCTACAAAAATTTAATCATAAGGTTTAAATTAGTCATTTACAAAAATGTTTTATATAGTAGGGTAGGGGAAGATGGGGCATCTTTTCAATCTATTTTCTTGTCCTATTTGGTAGTAAACAAAGAACATTCAAAAAATTATAAAACTGCATCCTCATGACTTCCATAGCTGTTGTTAATTGTTTAAAACACGATAAGAATATTTGGATATTATGTGCTAAAGGTGTCCTATCTTCCCCCACCCTACTATATACCAGTTTACATTATTACTTGAAAATTTACAGATACATTAACCTATATAAGCAGTAATAGTAGGAATGCCATGTCAAAACTGGAAACAGTGATTAATTTTGATAAATTAGACCTATGAATAAATACCAAACTTGAGTTAAAGGTAGGATTGTATACAAAACTACTCCACTCTTGACTTAATAAAAGAAAACTTGTATTCACAACCATAGGCGCTTAACATGGGTATGCAAGGTATGCGTGCATACCCTGGAAAAAATCAGGCTACCCATGAGTACCTACCATAAATACATGAACAATTTAATAACCCACAAACATGTATTAGAAATGTAACAAAGTAGTGATAGCGAAAAATTGATACATAATTTCCAAAAACTTGTTTAAAAGGCTCAATTTACCAGTTTAAGAAGCTAAATATTGTATTTAACAATGGTTTACTACTGTTTTTATGACTTTTTTATGACTATACCTGGTAGTTTTAGTTGTGTCTTAATACAGGATGCAGCTCTCTTATTAAAAGCGTCAGTAATACAAAATAGCACGAGTATTGGTCTACTTATTGCCATCTTTCTATTGTAAGTTGACTTAGTTCATCCAGATGATGAAGTTAATTTATAATTTCCACAAAACCAATCAAACAAAATAAATTTTATTGAAATCGTTTTTTAAATTTCTTATCACAGCTAAATTCGGTTAAGAAATTGGTTTATTATTTAATTATATATTGAAATAACATTGGGACATTTTGTAAAAAGTTCAGGTGTAAAGATTTGATATTGGTAATTTAAGGTTCATTCAAATGTCTAATTGTTATACATAACATAAAGGCAAATTTGTGCTCTGTTTCATTGCTGCAAAAACTCCATTTATTTCCATCTGTGACTGTAAAATAGGCACACATAATTTAAAAAGTAATAATTTAATTTTTTCTGTCGATTATATTTGTTTACCTTTCGCGACAGCCGTTGTTGTGAGGTAATTCAAAATAATTGTTGAGATAAACAAATCGAAACGACAAGGTTTATATTGCCAGATTTTTTGCATGGCATATCCACCCCAGTCTTTACAGTGGGATAGCTGCTATCTGCAAAAAGTGCTTGCTTATTCATAATTTGCATGGAGTAGTTTTTACTTAATATGCATATGTAAAATATTTGGTGTTTAAATAGTGATATTGATATAAATATTTCTGTGTCTTTTTTTGTGTATGCACTATCACATAAGCTTTTGCTTATGTTTTTTTTCTGAAATTTTGTTCATAATATTACTTTTACATAATAAGATCATTGTAAGATTGTCTAGTTTGATGCCTATGTTATATCTAACAACTCTAAATAAATTTTTCTAGTAGTAACTTGTATTTTAATAACAATTTCATGTATTTAACTACAATTTAATTTTATAAATTTTGAATACTTAAAAGTTTACACCATTTAAATCAATTAACACTTCAATAACTTAACGATTTTCTATATCTAACTAAATATTTAATTTTAAAGATGTTTTACCTCACTTGTGTTGATCACTTCAATTATATATAAAGCTAACAAGATAATTATGTCAAGAAGAAGAAGAAGGGTATGTTGTGTTGTTCTGTATTTGCACTCATATTTGTACTATATATAAAAGTACTTTTATAAAGATATCTATACTATATAAAAGTAACTTACTTTATCTTTGTGTGGTCGAAAAACGAAAGTCGTTAAACACAGGTGTTAGGCTTCATACACCTCGTGCCAGCTTATAAGTTTTTAAGTATGTTACTTTGTGGGTAAGGTCCTATGGCAAAGCACTCCTTGGGAGGTCGTAGCATTAACCCAAAGTTTGCCTAATCTGAATACAAAACACAGTCATATTCTCTTGCATCGCAATGACAATAAATTTTTGCGCGATTACATAACTAAAATTGTTCAGTTTAGTTGCATTGATTTTAAACCGTTATTGTTATTACATTGAAACAGTTCTTTCCAAAAAGTGTTTTTTAATGCTTATTTCTAAATACCTATGAAACATTATTATCTTTGTAGCGTTCACTTGATGTTGCTGAGCCACAGCGCTGGACAAAAATCCCATTTACTTCATATTCTGTTTTGCCTCAATATTAAATAAATTCATTCCAAACTTAGGCACATGAAGTGAATCTAGAAGCTCTTGCCGCCAGACCATTCAGCTGCATTTACTTCAGTGTTGATCAACTTGATAATAACTCATCTCATGAGGTATTTTTAAACAGAATCTCTTTTATTTGAATAAGATGATTAATGATGCCATTTTAGGCAAATGTATTTCTTACATAATTATTTTTTATTGTATTTTAACTCACATAATACAATTTGTTGTAATTTGTTTTTGTCTGTTCTTTATTTCGTATCACTCGATGCTGACTGTTTTTCCTTACAAGAATTGTCCTAAGGGATCAGTTATATTAGCGTTAGATTCACAGAACTTATTACAGTTACTTTTAAAATGAGTGACTATTCAACCCATGCATTCACCGATAATAAAAATATGTATATACAGTAGGTCAAAGGCAGGACACCTTTAACACACCAAATATCCTGATCGTGTTTTAAACAATTAACAACAGTCTATATGAGTCGTGGGGATGGGTTTTAAAATTCTTTGAACATTCTTTGTTTGCTACCAAATGGGACGAAAAAATATGATAAAAGGGGGTTCTATCTTCCCCCACCCTACTATAAACTCATTTAAAACTAATAATATGATGTTTAAACCATCTGTCTGAAAAGCTTCATTTCATAAGGAATTGCGTTTAGTTTAAATTTGTATTGCATGTATTATTTTTTTGAAATCTAGTTGGATGTTATTTGTGAAGAACCTTGCTCTGATGGTGAAGCTTCAGTTTTTACCACTGTCTTGTTTCTACCAAGTGAAACAAAGTAAGAAAATTAAATGTAAAAGTTTTTTCAATATTTAAATATTCATTGTGTGGAGCCGTGAGCATTTGCCTTCTAGGATCTCGGCATAGACGACAGTCGTTATAGCACGGTTGTTTTGTTTCACACACCTCATGCCAGCTTTTACTAAGTACATTACTTTGTAGGGGATTGTTAAGGGGGGATTTTTTTAATGTGTGGCTGACAATTTGGACAACCATTAGTTACTGCTGGGTTAAAGCAATCCCTGTTAAGTGTCAGCCTAAAGACTCATATACTCAAATGGTAGCAGCGACGAGCCTTGAATCCATTACCTCTGGGTTGGAGACATGCGTGCTAAGCACTTTGCCCTGGCGCCAAACAAACAGAACAGCAGTGATTTAATTTCTGCAGTTCCTAAATAAGTGACCTTCATTTGTTCACACTTTCTTAACATTTATGCATATTTAGCAATCCGTCTGAAGAGTCCTCGCATTACTTTGCGTTTGGAAGCTGCATTGGAACAACAACAGGCAGTATACCATCTGCATTTCCACAATCAACTAATCACAAAGAATCAAAATTCAACTCCTTCGTCAACTCAGCCCGATCAGTAGTAACCATCACCCGGTCACCCAGAGATAGATCAGGATTCGACAACCCAGTTTTGCAACTGGAACTGGCTGATTAAAAACGGTCATATTGTTTTACGAAATTATAAAAATATTGAATCTTTCATATTGTTTTCATATTTGTATTACGAAATTTTCATTTTGTTTTACGAAATTTTCATTTTGTTTTACGAAATTTTCATTTTGTTTTACGAAATTTTCATTTTGTTTTACGAAATTATAAAAATATTGAAATTTTAAATGCTTTTTATTAATACATTATCCCAGGGATGTGGAACCTGTAGCATGTGGGCCAAATACGACCCGCAAAGAAAGTTCTGCAGCCCATGAAGTCAGCTGCATATATTTTTTAAATTTATATAGTAGTTTTCTTCAGAAATTTCTGCATCCGAAAAGGGGATAACCCCTTTTAATATTATAAGTTCAATACATTAATATATTTGGCAATACATTAATATAGCAGTTTTTCTTTCGAAATTATTGCGTCCAAACTTGATATTTCTGCAAGGAGATAACCCTCTTTAAAATCATAAGATCAAAGACAAAAAGAAACTATTATTGGTCCATGCAAGCCTATATTAAATAAAGTACGACCGCGTTTTCAACCAGTAATTTAACCTTGCCCTCCTGTAATAAAGGTTGCACGTCCCTGAATTATACTTTTGCTATGTTTAAGTTTTAATTTCCAAAGCATCAACCAAACTTTTAAAACTAACTGAATATATTAAGTTGAAATCTAAGCATTTTTATTAATTTAGTAATAAGTGCCTTAATAATAAATTCTGTAACTTTTTAATAAATTTTGTATACTCATATAGTTATGTTTTATTAAAATATTTTCGCATGTTTTAAAATTTATATGCAATTGTTTATAAAATTGTTTGTTCCATTTTGTGAGCCTGTTTAGTGTTTACTCACCATTTCATATTATTTCATGTATGCTGTACTTTTAGAGTTAACTAGTATTACTTATATTTGAATGTAAATGTAACTTACTTTATCTTCGCGTGGCAGAAAAACGACAGTCATTATAACATGGGTGTTTTGTTTCATACACCCTGAATGTGAATGTAACTTACTTTATCTTCGTGTGGTCGGAAAACGATAGTCCTTTTAACACGGAAGTTCTGTTTCATACACCTCGTGCCAGCTTACAAGTAACCATGTATGTTACTTTGTGGGTAATGGTTGATGTATCCCTTATAAAAGTGTGTTACTTTGCAGCGCTGGTGTTGTTTAAGTTCCCTTTGTTCAATTTATTTTGTATGATTAAAACTTATTTATTTCCTTGTTTATTTTCATATTCTGCTGTAAATTTATAATTCTGCATTTCCTGTAGGTAATTTCTGCTTTTGCAGCCATTTTAATATGATTGGTAAAATTAGGTCAATTATTCTGCTCCTGACTGTTGGCATTGCGACAAGTGAAAAGTTATTTGGCAATTCTCCTTTAACTGTGGCCCACCCAAGCGATCTGTTGAAATGGAAATTACATAACATCAAATCTGTTAATCAAGACATATTAGAGGTAGGAAAATCTATATCAATGGAAAATATCCTCAAATTGAAGAATGTGTTCAATATATCTAATGCGTGCATGGAATCTTTGGAACAATTGGCACTTGATTCTTTGGAGTTGGAATCATATGCTCTTCAGAGTAAGTTGTTTGTTGTGTTTATATAAGTAACATACATGATAACTCGAGAGCGGGCATGAGGTCTATGAAACAGTACACCTATGTTATAACGACTATCGTTTTCCGGCCACGCGAGGATAAAATAAGTTACATTTATTTATATATGATATCTTTCTAGTGGTCAGTTATTTTATTCCGAATTGAATTATAAGATAAAACTTAATTTGTCTACTGTTTATTTAACATTTATACAACTGTTTAATGAATATTAATTATGATACAAAATATGTATCTTATTTTATACAAAAGCTTTAACATTATTCTTAATATACCTTTTGTAGCATTTTAATATAAAATTAAAAAAAAAAAAAAAAATTTAGTATAAAAAAGTAGGAGACATTTCTGTCGCATTTTTATTATGATATATAGTAGGGTGGGGGAAGATGGAACATCTTTAGCACATAATATCTAAATCCTGTTTATGTTTTAAACAATTAATTATGGTTCACAAGAGACATGAGGACAAGGTTTCATAATTCTTTGGAATTTTTTTGTTTACTACTAAATGGGGCGAGAAAATAAAATAAAAGGTGTCCCATCTTTCCCTACTATAAATATATTTATATTATGATTATTATTAAAATAGAGTGTTGTTAACCATTTGTGCAGTGTTGGATGCATGGGGTAAACTTGGCAGTGGTGTATTAGAAGGTCATTTGAATTGGCCAGGTCGATATTATGAATGCAGAAACGCTAAAAACAAAAATGGAACAATCATCCCAAAGTATTACACATCATATATTGGTTATGATCCAACAGCAGTAAGTTTACACTAATTTTAGATTTGTTTAACTTTATTTTAAACCCTTTGCATTCTTGTGCTTTTCTTAAAAAAAGTTGTTGTATATAAAGACCAGTTTTAGTTTAAAATCTTTATTAAAATAGTTTTCAATATATCTTAACATTTAAAACCCTTTTTAACTAATAAATATTCGTTTAACTTTGCTGTGTAATAACAATAACTTTATTTATCTTTCCGATTACGGTAGCTTAGATTTAAATATCTTTTGAACGAAAGGACAGGGTATAGCGACAAAACACCAGTTGTTAAAATATTCTTACAGTTAACAACATTTTAACATTTAATTTGAAGAAAATAAGCGTGGTCCCCACACATTGCAGACAAACAAGCTATTTATGTTTAATTTATGATCAAGTTAATTAGTAAATATTCGGCATTTACTTTCTTGTGAAGGCATTTGGTCAAACTGTATTTTCAATTTTTATCAAGGCCTGCTTATAAGATCTGTGCTTTTTCAGTTGTTTTCCACGACTTGTTTATCTCCTTTAAAAATACCAAGTTTTGAAAATATCATTTGTGTTTAGTTAGCTGGAATGTTTCTCCCTGGCCTATCAGTCGGTGGTTGCTTTCCATCAAATTGTTCTTTGATTGACATTAACAATGTATTACATAATCTTGTGAATAAAACCAACATACCAGGTATCGTAGCTTTTGCTCAATGTCCTGAAAATGTGATCACGTGGAGTGCAGCTGAATGTATTGGAGTGTAAGTTGTATAGCTAGTGTGTTTTTATATCTTTACCATGACAGAACTTTTGATTTTGTCTTCGTCTGGTGCCATGGCACATTTGGTTAGCGTGCCTGCCTCTAATACAGAGATAATGTGTTGAAGGCTCATCGCTGCTACCATTGTGGGCATATGTGTCCTTGGGCAAGACACTTAACGGCAATTGCTCCAACCCAGTGGTCACTAATGGGTTGTCCAAATTATCAGCTATACATAAAAAAATGAAAAAAATCCCTCCAAAAAATATTCATTACAAACACCTGAGCATAAAGCAAGTTTTGTTTGTTCATTCTGAAAATAAAAAAGTTAATATATCAGCCTAGTATCTTGAGAAATATATAATAAATATACAATATAATAAATGACTAATAACTCTAAAAAAAACACGTTCAAACTATATCGTGTATCATAAAAACCACAATATTTTATTGCAGTTCTAATTTATTTTTAGAACTGTATGTTCTACATTTGTTCTTCTGGTTGTATTAAGTACTTTGTATGAATATATCACCTTAAACAAGTTTGTTTTGAGTGTTAAAACTGAGTCTGATTCTCAAGAATTAATTTCAACGTCAAACCAGCAACCAGGTGAACATTAATTAAAACTTTTTTTATTTATTTATTTTTATAAAGTAGTGAAGTCCAGAATTTAAAAAACTATATTGTTGATAAATATGGTAGGGTGGGAGAAAATGGGACATATTTTCTTCTATTTTCTTGTTCCATTTGGTAGTAAACAAAAAACATTCAATGAATTATAAAACCTTATCCTTACGACTCTTATAAAGCGTTGTTAACTGTTTGAAACAGATGATCACAAAATTAATTTTGGTATGGCTTAATTCTCAGTCATACAAATTTTCCGTCATACAAAAAAAAACATAGTAAAATGTGGGAAAATGAGACATCTTTTTATTCTATTTTTTCCTATCCCATTTGGAAGTAAAAAAAAAATTCAAAGAGTTATAAAACTGTATTCTCATGACTGCCATAGGCCCTTGTTAACTGTTTAAAAAAGATCAGAATATTTGGATATTATGTGCTGAAGGTGTCCTGTCTTCCCCCACCCTACCATACATGTTAACTTGTAAGCCATCATAATGTATATGAAACACTTCTGTATAAATGACTATCTATGCCCCACTACACAAAGACAAACAAGTGTCAGTCACTCAATTGACTAACTGTGTTTCAGGCAAACTCCACAAGCTTGCAATATTATTCTCTGTGATAACAAACACCAGGATTCTGTTAAATACTGATCAAAAACCTGCTCAAATAAATTGTTTGCATGGAATGAGGTTCCTTAGCATGTCTTGGGTATTACTTGGGCATTGTTACGTTTTTTCTATATCTTCTACAGGTAATTCACAACCTATTAAAATCTCTGCCTTTTGCTAATAACTATATACTTTGTTTTATTTGTGTAATAAGGTATGAAAAGTAATCATATATGAATTATAACAATATAATAAATTGTAAGTTAAAACGTTAGGATATTAAGTGCAAGATTTGGCTCTATTGTTTAGAATAGCTTTATTTGTCTCTTCGATTACGGTTGCGAAAAATATTTTTAACGAAGACAGAATATAGCGACAAAACAACAGTTGTTAAAACACGCTTACAGTTAAAAACATATTTACATTTAGTTGGAAGAAAATAAGCGTGGTCACTGCTCGCTACACCTAGCAGACATGTGCTATACTTGTAACGCACTAGTACCCTTTTTGCATGGTTACTTTTATGCGCGTAAGTACTCGCAAAAACAAAATTAACACGCATAACGCCATAAGCGTGTTATCTGCTGTAGAAGGTTGGTTGTTACTCGTATTATGCGAGTAAAGAAAAGTATTGTGGAAGTACAGTTTCACTTTTAAGAGCCTAATCTTTTTCGGGTATTATTTTTACAGTTTTTAGTTGGTAATAGCACCATAAAGAATCAGAACTTATTTTATAAACTAGATTTAACAATATACATACGCCATAAACCAATGCCCATATAAAATAACGTCTTTAGCAAGTTATCATATGACGAGTTAATGCGAAACTTTTTATCATGCAAAAAGGGTATATGCTCATGGATATTGTACAGTGTAATTAATGTTTATTCCTAAATTTATTCATTTTTAAAATATTTTTCCGAAAAATGGTTGCCTACCTACAGGCACTTGGGTCCAAGTTTTTTTTTTAATATGTACAAAGTGTTGTTAATGTTTATTGCCCGAATTTATTCATTTTTAAAACAGTTCTGATAAAATGTTGCCTAGCTCAGTGTTCTTCAACCTTTTTTGGGTTGGTAAACCGTTAAAGTTGTTGCGACAAACTCATGCACCCCTGATTGCTTTAACGTAAAACTAATGACGTTTCGCAATTCCCTGTGATGCAAGATATAGAATTCATATAAAAAAAACTGTAGAAACATGGCTAAATTTGTTAAAAAAGTTCAAAACTGAGTATTATTGCTGAAAATTGTTGAAGTTTGTGATGCACCCTTGTATACCCTTTTTCACTGGTGCACCCCTGGCATATTTTGATGCACCCTAGGGTGCACCGTGCACACCGGTTGAAGAGCACTGGCCTAGCTACATTGTGCAGGCCTAATTCAGTTTTGGGAACAAAAATTTTTTAAAGTTTTTTAATATTTATTTCCTTAAAACAGATAACATCGTATTCACTGCAAGATACTTTGTCGATCACTTTGCGATACAAGCGATTACAAATGCAACATATTCTGTGGACTCGTTCTTTTACTTAAGTGGGCTTCTTGTGGCTTACCTTGGTTTGCGAGAAATGAGAAGAAATGAAGGAAAAATAAACGTGCTTTTGATGTACTTGTACCGATATATTAGGTATGCTTCAGTTTTTTGCTTGGCTTTTTTGTTTAGTGTCTTGCATTGTGTAATTTTAGTGTATATGAGTGTGTGGTGGTCTGTCGTAATTATATATACCAGAGTAAATTAAGCTGGTATGAATGTATAATTTTCATTCGGCCAGTTAGTTTAGGGTTCGCAATAAAACATAATGCAACCGCTAAAATAAAATAATAAATAATTGAACAAACTTACTGTGAATGCAGTTGTGGCCATCAAAGTCACAAACTTTGGATGTTTCACATTGAGTTATGTTCAAATTTTCACAAATTTGTCAGAATTTGCTAAAAATAAAATTACTTAATGTAAAGTTAGTGAAAAAATTAATCAATACATAACTACAATCTAGTATAAGGCCCTAGAACATTTAGATTTTCTGTGTTTGTTTTAAGTTATACAATATTATACTAAAACTTTTTCATCATGTTAATGAATGAATTAATGAATGTAACTTACTTTATCCTCACGTGGCCGGAAAACGACAGTCGTTATGACAAGGGTGTTCATACACCTCGTGCCAGCTTACGAGTTACCATGTATGTTACTTTATGGCTTGTGGATAATTATTTTTTAGGGATTTTTTTGAAACAGAGAACACTCGTGGTTAACCACTATCGTTTTCCAGCAATGCAAGGATAAAGTAAAATGTTACACACATGAGGTGTATGAAACAGACTACCTGAGTTGTAACTGCTGTTTTTTGCCGGCCACACAAGGATAAACCAAGATATATTTATTATTTACAGGCATGTGCTATACTTGTAACGCACTAGTACCCTTTTTGCATGGTCACTTTTATGCGCGTAAGTACTCGCATATTTACTCGCAAAAACAAAATTAACACGCATAACGTCATAAGCATGTTATCTGCTGTAGAAGGTTGGTTGTTACCCGCATTATGCGAGTAAAGAAAAGTATTGTAGAAGTAAGCTGGCACGAGGTGTTAAACCCGTGTGATAACTGTCAGTTTCTGGCCACGCGAGGATAAAGTAAGTTACATTACATTCAGTAATTTATACCTGGCCGTCCTGTAATAAAGGTTGCACAGCCTTGTTTTACAAATCGCATAAATTCCCAGGTTATAGTTGTCATTGGTTGGGTATCAGCATCCGTTATGAACCTTGCTATAATATACGGGTTATATCCAGCTGTGGAGGGGGGTTATGTGCTTGATAATAACACAGCAGCTTTCTACAATGCTGTTTCACGACCATTGTGGTGTGTTGGATTGGCATGGCTCACTGTGGCTTGTGTGAGTGGTTATGGAGGTAAGTTGAGACGCATGATTTTCTGTTGATTTTCGTAAAGTAGAGTGGGGAAAGATGGGACACCTTGAGTGGTGGAAATGGGACACTTCTTTATTCTATTTTCTTGTCTTAAGTTAGGTAAGCTATTTATTGTGATAAATTTATTATAAATCAACTAAGTTAATTTTTTTTGATTAATTGCTGCTACTGTTGTGGGCGTATGTGTCCTTGAGCAAAACACTTAACAGCAATTGCTTCAACCCAGTGGTCACTAATGAGTTGTCCAAATTATAAGTCAAACATAAAAAAATTCGCCAAAAATTAATCATCCACAAAGTAACATAGCTTACATGGTAACTTGTAAGCTGGCACTAGGTGTATGAAACAGAACACCCGTGTTTAACGAATGTCGTTTGCTGGCCAGGCGAGGATAAAGTAAGAAGTTACAAAAATATGCTGGTACAGAATTTTGGTAAAAAGTATAATAGATTGATCATTGGCATTTCTCTCTTTGTAATCCAGTGGTTCCTGAACTTGTTTGTACGTTTTACCATTTTAACAAAGATGCTTATCAGATTTACCCCAATATGTAATATGGCACTTATTTATTAAAAAGCGAAAACAACTAATTACATCAGTTATATTTTATGCGACGGATGCGCTTGCTTTTTGGCAACGAGTTGTTTAATGTCTGGTAAAGTACCATAATTTGCACAATTTTTTTGTCCTTGACCTGATGTGGTTTGATTGGTAGGTCATTCATCCTCTAAATATGGGGAATTCACCCCCAGGAGTAAATTTATCCCAGTTTAAGAAACCTGTTGTAATCTAACCAAGTGCTCTTCAACCCTTTTTTGATTTGGTGAACCCCTAACGCTGTTGCGACGAACTCATGCACCCCTGATTGCTTTAACGTAAAACTAAAGACGTCATCAAGGAGAAATGCGTTCGAGAATACGCCCCCTGTTTAATCGAAAAGCACTGCTAATCTAAATCAATTAGGAACATGAGGCCTATGGTTAAAGAGAAGACTAGTTTCGCAGTTCCCAGTGATGCAAGATATAGAATTCATATAAAAAAAACTGTAGGAAAGTGGCTAAATTTGGTAAAAATGATCAAAACTGGATATTATTGCTAAAATTTTTTGAAGTTTGTGATGCACCCTTTTGCACTGGTGCACCCCTGGCATATTTTGGTGCACCCTGGGGTGCATCGTGCACACTGATTGAAAGCACTGATCTAACGCACCATTGTCACTACAATGCTTTTCCACTAATTTAAATATTATTTTTTATTCCAGGTCCAGTTAACACCTTTTTAAGTTGGAAAGCATTTATTCCATTGAGCAGATTGACGTATTGTGTTTACCTGGTTCACCCACTTGTTATATACTGGTTGTTGTCAACAAATGAAGTTTTCTATCACAATAGCATTGCCTTTCTTCTTATGATGTTCTTTAGTGAGTATAGCTTTATAATAGGATAATATACTATAAGCCATCTAAATAAATGTCAAATATTGATTGTGAAGTTTTTTACTTTATATAACATAGGTGTCTTTTTCAAGACACTTAACTACTATTGCTCCAACTGTGGTTACTAATGGGTTGTCCAAATTATGAAATACAAAAAAGTAAAATATACGCCAAAAAATAATCACCCACAAAGTAACATACTTGGTAACTCGCAAGCTGGCACAAGGTGTAGAAAACATAACACCCATGTTTGAGACTGCCATTTTCGGGCCATGCGAGGATAAAGTTAGTCACATTCATTTCTTCAACTTGCAGTTTAGAATTGAAATGATAAAATACATATTTTTGTAATAAAAAAAACTTTTTCTTTTCCAGCAACATTAGTGATGGCAACTATGATTGCATATTTCTTGTCGATGCTTATTGAGGCTCCAGTCTCTGCTATTATGAAAATTGCCATTAATAAACCAAGCTCCCTGCAAAACTCTGCACTACCCTATGTTCCTGTGAATAAATTAGAACAACCAGTAACTGATGATGACCAAAATTAGCTTAGATTTTGTTAATACGACTTATTTACACAAAGAATATTTTACACAAAATTTTTGGTTTTATTGTTTACGTTTGCACTTTAGATTTAATATTGCATATTCAAACCTCATTAAATTATTCAGGGTAAAATTATTAAACTGTCATTTGTTAGAAAATTAATTTGTATATACTTTTGTAAAGTTAAGTTGTTTAATATATAAAAAAAATACATAGGTTTTTTTTGCATATTCAAACCTCATTAAAATATTCAGGGTAAAATTATTAAACTGTCATTTGTTAGAAAGTTTATTTGTATATACTTTTGTAAAGTTGTTTAATATATAAAAAATACATATGGAGTAAGGTGGGGGAAGATGGGACACCTTTTTATTCCATTTTCTCGTCACATTTGGTAGTAAACAAAGAACATTTAAAGAATTATAAAACCGTATCCCCACGACTCCCATAGACCGTTATTAATTGTTTAAAAGGCGGTCAGGATATTTGGATATTGTGTGCTAAAGGTGTCCCATCTTTCCCTACCCGACTATATAAGTTTTAACAACCTTTTTCTTACATTTGTTTCATAATGTGGTCTTTCACGTTGATATTTTCCCTCAAAAACCATTCATTTACAATCAATTCAGGATTAAATTTAAGAAAAATGTACACAAAGGCTGTTTTTAATTATGTCCAGTTCAGGAATCATCCTGAATGTATGTAATGAATGTAAGAATGTAACTTACTTTATCCTCGCGTGGCCGGAAAACGACAGTCGTTATAACACAGGTTTAACACCTCGTGCCAACTTACGAGTTACCATGTATGTTACTTTGTGGGTGATTATTATTTTTGGGGAGGGGGGGATTTTTTTGATTTTTTTATGTATGGCTGATAATTTGGACAACCCATTAGTGACCACTGGTTTGGGGCAATTGCCGTTAAGTGTCTTGCCTAAAGACGCATACGCCCATAATGGTAGCAACGACGAGCATTGAACCCATTTCCTCTGTGTTACAGGCAGGCGCGCTAACCAACTGTGTTACGGTCCGGAAATTCTTTAAATGTTTTTTTGTTTACTGCCAAAAAAATAAAATAGAATAAAAAGGTGTCCCACCTTCCCTACCCTACTATATATTAGTCTAAGTGTAGGCAAACCTCTTACCTATACCACCTTTAATGTTGATGCTGGTTTGCAGGCATATAAGCGCACAATATCCAGAGTAAGTCAAAAATACAAACGTCAAGAACGAAATTAAAGCAACAATAACTTTCTTTCTTTTTGTGTAACTTTCATTGTCTGCTGGCATTGTTTGTACTCCCCCGCTCTGCAGTCAGTAGACAAGTAATACAAATTAATGAAAAATCACACCGAACCCTGCATTTAAGCCAACGACATGAAAGCATAGGGAAAAAAAGTCACTATTTATTTATTTTTCTGCCACAAAAACAAGGTATACATGGCATATTATTTCGTTACATCCTTGTTGCCTGAATCTGTTGCTATACAAATACTTAAACTTTATATAGTCCTGCGCATAATATTCAAATATTCTGATTGCGATTTAAACAACTAACAACGGTTTATGGAAGTCGTGAGGATACGGTTTTATAATTCTTTGAATGTTTTTTTTTGTTTACTACCAAATGGGACGAGAAAGTTTAATGAAAAGGTGTCCCATCTTCCCCCACCCTACTTTAATAATGTCCTACCGACCTTACCTCTGCAGTTAAAATTTCTTGCATTTTTTTACATGTCTGAATATATATTGTTTTTGGGAATTGTACTTGCATGGCAAAGAAGGGGCTCGAAACGGTCACGGTTATTAAGTTTCTCACCCCAACGGTAAATACGTTCGCTTACACGTTTCATTGGTTCGAGCATAAATGAGTTGTTTAAGTTGCCCATTTGTTCGTAAGCAGCACGCTTCAAGTTGCATATGTATTCGTTGTGCACGTAAGTTACCATTTTGCTCCACAACAGCTTAATTGTTAAGCCCAATATACCCATTGCGGAATAATTCGATAGGGAAAAAACTCAACCTACTAATATAAAGTCATGCGCGAATTATTGGAGTGATTTGTGAACCAAAAACTTAAACAACTCGATTTTTGTATTACACTGCAGTTTGAAGCAAGATTCACGACGACAAAGAAAAATTGCAACTTTTTTTTATTTTGGGGTAGCGGAACAACGACAGTTCTTACAATACAGCTGTTATAACTTCGTGTCCGCTCAACAGTTACCAAATTTGTTAATTGTGGGTGATTATAATTTTTTAAGCAGGGCTTTTCAGTTGTTTTAATGTTATCTAATTTAGCCCAGGCTTCTGCAGCGCCAGCACTTCACCATATTGATCCGAAGCCACCCCTTTCAGCTTATCTGAAACTTCATCCCATTTGTAATGAAGGAATTTCTCTCTCGAACAAACCTTCATCAAACCAGCAGCTTCAAGTCGATCAAGTTCGGCGTAAAAACGAACTTTGTAATCTTAAATTTCGGTATACATACGAACTGTGGCGATTATGTAAGAATTAGGTTTCAATACTCGCAGAACTTCCTGAACGAGAATTTAAAAATGTATATATATATATAATTTTATTTATATATATAGTGGGGTAAGGGGAGACGGGGCACTTTTAGTACATATTATTTAAAAATCCTGATCATGTTTTAAACAATTAACAACGGTCTTTGGGAGAGTCGTAGGGTTACGGTTTTATACTTTTTTAGTTATAATTTTTTGCGATCATCTATTAATGATAATAAAAAAAATAATGTTACAAAATTGCTCGACAGTATATTATTACGACTTTATAAAAACGCGCGATATTACTATAACTCGTGGTATCACTCGAAAACCGCCATCTATTTTGAATTTGAAAATATTGGTGTCCCATCTTCCCCCACCGCTATAGATTTTAAACTATTTAATACACGAAAAAACAACATTATCACTACAAAGAATTTAATACCCGCTTCTTCCATTGGTATCGCCGGGAAATTTAATGAACCCTCTTTTGAAGACTTCATCTATCGGTGTGTGGGCCATGCTGCACATTGATATGATGGTTATTTATTACATGAGCAGTATTCTATACAAGTTTGTAGTTAACCCACTGAATTTAACTGACTGTGCTAGTTTTTTTGCTATGTAAACTTTACGATAACTTTAAAGTGATATTTTTTTGTTGTTTTTATGTCAAATTTAAGTCATATTGACCCCTGCCTATATTTATATCTCAGTTTTTCTTTACAAAACTAAAACTAGTTTTATAAAACAAAATAAAACCCTTTAAAATATTCCATGTTTTGTTATGAACCTATACTTAACACTCGCAAACTACAACCATTTCATCGGCTTTACTATGATTTAGCGAGCATTTAAAATTAGCACCTTTTATACTATTTCGCATTTTTAGCTGTTCAAAATACAATACACTGTTTCTATTTAACTCTTTTTTTTAATATTTAAAAACAGTAATCGGCTTTGCCGCATGCTTTATAAAGTCGTGATAATACTGTCGAGTTTTGATTGTTATTAAATGGGGGTCCGTCAAAAGAAAATAAAAAAAGTCTTGTCGGACAAAGTGTCCCATCTCCCCCACCCTGCTATATACAATATACCTTAAACTGCGTTCCACTTTCAACTAACTTTATGTGCAGTCGCTTTCTTACTTTTCTAATTATGATGAAGAAAACGCGAACGTTTACCAATATATTCCGCGTGTAATGGTCTACTGCGTACACGTTTTGTACAAACTAAATCGTCTGCGTTTTGAAAATGAGAGAAAAATATAATAGTGTTTTAAACGCATTAGAGCATAGACTACTCAACACATTGAGTGGGTCATGATTACAGCGTTTATTCAAAGTTCACAAAGACGCAAGGTAAGACTGGAAATCCAAAGAAGACATTTCAAAATCTTGTATCAACCTTGTACATTGCGCTAAGTTTTTACGCATTTTATTTACTTTTTAAAGTTTGACAAATGTGAAATGGCTTTAAATTGACGGTTTTCTCAAGCAATTTCAAACTTTAGACATTGTATAGTCTTAGTAAAAACCAGTGGTATATGGTATACCATGTTCTTAATTATCAGCCATACAGAACCCGAAAAATCACCCACAAAGTTATTCTGGTGGCAACTCGAAAGCTTTCACGAGGTATATGGAGCAGAATATTCATGTTATAACTATGACTGTATGGTGAGTATTGGTTTTATGCCAATTTCAAACACACCAACTGTGCGGTAAGGTGTGGTGGCTTGGCCGACGCAAACCATTTCTCATTAGTTGCTTTATCCGTGTACTCTAAATACTTAACGTTGTTTAATACAGAGTAACCTAATTTCTTTGCAATCTTCTGGGTGTACAATGAGGTGCATTCGCTGGTTAAGTAGCTACAGTTATAAGCTTTGCCGATCAGTTTACACCTGGAAAAGAAGGCCAAGGACAGTTTTGGTATAGGTTAGCTACAAGTTGCAGAATATTGTTAATATAAAATATTTCACCCACATTGTAGATTTATAGGCTTTTATTCCCAAACTATGTAAAGTTTGATTTACTTCAAAAAATTATTTTTTTAGGGATTATTCAAACATAATGTATAGTAGAATGGAGGAAGGCGGGAAACCTTTAGCACATAATATCGAAATATTCGGATCGTGTTTTAAACAATTAACAACGGTCTATATATGAGAGTCGTTAGAATATGGTTTTATAATTCTTTAACACCTTTTCATTCTATTTTCTCGTCTCATTTGGTAATGATCAGACAACATTCAAAGAATTATAGAACCGTATCCTCGACGACCTCACGACTTACATAGACTGCTTTCAAGACTGTTTGAATTTTAAATTTTAAGATTGTCCTAATTTACTCACAGCATTTTATCACGTTTTTGGTGGTCCCACTGGATAGTACTATCATAAATTTATTATTAGAAAAATATGTTTTGTAAAACAAAAAAAACTGATTTTTGTGTTACATGTACGTGTATACAATAAAGCAATTGAATAATGTGGGCCAAGATGCTATGTTATGTTGTGACTTATGCTATGCGCTAGGTCTACATGCGATATTAAATTTTGCAGTACCAGTGAAGAGTCTTTTCCCCATTTCCAGTACTATTTAAGAATCAGATTAGGCAACGCATGCTGTGCTTAGGGAGAACTCTTCGGTAGCACAAATTTTACTTGTGGTTTATAAAATGCAGGTTTTTACATATTTCTGCATTTATCGGTTAAACTTTAATTAATTTATCATGTTAATTGACGGTAATTTGTTCCAAACGTACACGCGTCTTGCTTCTATCATACTCCGTGGAAGAAAAACATTTTGTTTGTCTGTTTAAAAAGTCCAAATGATCAACATTTCCGCTTGTTCAATCCAGCTCGATCGCTAAATTCGCCCGTAAACTACGAGTCTGAGAGGATCAGATCGGTCCACCATAAGTTTGCGGTATACATAAGCTTACCTGTCCCATAAGGCGGTCATAATGCCCTTGTTGCAATAATCTTCTCTGACTGTGACCACTGCTATTGAAGCACACCTGCTTGCTTTGGCGTCATCAGGCAAGTCAAGATTTAAGTCGGCGAGAAACTAAAAAGATGAGACACGTTTTCATTCTATTTTAACGTCCCATTTCGTAGTAAATAAAGAACATTTACAAAAGACCGCTGTAAGTTGTTTAAAACATGATCAGGTTATATTGATATTGTGTGCTCAAGATGTCCCATTTACCCGACAGTACTTTTTTTCGACAGTACTATATGCGACATTCTGTAGATTACTTTGGCATTGGACGACGTTTTGTGACAAACCTTAGTCATTTTGTAACCAACGTCATTGAATTTCTCCTCTTTCGATTCACAAGGTATGCTTATCAGGATCATAGCAATAAGCTCGCCTGTTTCAACCTTATAGGCGCCAAAGGAAGCTCCCTGAGCAAGATATTTCTGAAACGAGATACTGATGTCATATTTATATCATATGAATTGTGCTTTAATTACAAAGCGGGTGTACTTGAGCTAAACAAAAAATGATGCCCTTCTACAACTTTGCAGCATTTTCCAGCCCGTCGTTTAACAAACAATTACAATTTAAAACACAAATCCAGTCGCGGTTTAAATATTAGCTTCGTGCAATTTACAAGTTGAATGAATGAATGTAACTTAGTTATCCTCACGTGACCAGAAAACGACAGTCGTTATCAACACCTCGTGCCAGCTTACGAGTTACCATGTATGTTACTTTGTGGGTGATTATTTTTTTTTGGGGGGGGGGATTTTTTCATTTTTTTTATATAGTGTGGGGAAGATGGGACTCTTAGGCACATATTGCAAATTTTTTTCCAAAATTAAAAAAATGACGATTTTTGGGTAATACCACGAATTAGTACCACCATTCCTTTATTAATTGACAATAATTTAATAAAATATAACAAAACACACGAGGAGTTATTTAGCGATCCGCACAACAGGTGAAATTATACAAATTCGAAAACACACAGAGGATAAGATGGGAAAGTTTAAAATCATTGTTAATTTTGATTATTTAGTGTATTTATAAATAGGAATATACGTAAATAACACGAAATTATACTAAACGCTTTGAAAATTTAGTCTAAACATTCTTTTTCTTGCCTTACTGCTATCAGCTAATTCTGTACCCCTTAATCAAATAACTCTGTACCCTTATTTTCCTGATTATCATTAAATAAGGGTCCGTAAAAAGAAAATTAAAAGAAAGTCTCGTCGGACAAAGTGTCCCATCTTCCCCCACCCTACTATATGTATGGCTGATAATTTGGACAACCCATTAGTGACCACTGAGTTGAAACAATTGTCGTTTAGTGTCTTGCTCAAGGACACATACGCACACAATGGTAGCAGCGTCGAGCCTTGAACCCTTTACCTAATGGTTACAGCCAGGCGCGCTAACCACTACGCCACGGCACCAAGAGTTTTAAGTTCACATTACCTTTGCCCATACATTTACATGAAAATCTATCAAGTCTTTTTGCATTGGATTAAGAGCCTGTGTTATTGGTTCCCTCGCTGCAAAACTATTTAACATAAGCTTGTGAACTTCGTCTCGGTCGTTTTCCACGAGCATTCGGCATCCGATACTAGAACTGATTTGCTCGGTTATTGCTCGGGCCATCGTTATGCAGTATATAGACGAATTGCGTGTTACTTTAATGCCCCTTTAAAAACAGACTGTTAAGTCACGTTTCACAGAACACAACTAAAAAGAACTGTCAGCCTAAAAACAACTTAACAAAAACCGCAACCTGAGAACTAACCACACGACAGACACTTTAGCCTATTGCCTTCACTCTACAGTTTTCTTTGTTCTATATACCTACACCCGAACTAAGTTAGGTTCTACACCTAACAAAAGACAAACGAATACATTAAACGAAATTTAAGTTCAATGTCGAACAATTACAAATGTTAAATGTCTAAAAAAGTAAGCAGCGTCTGGTTAAAGTGAATCACAAAAGAACTAACTGAATAGGTAACATAATCGTAAAATAAAATATAACAATGACTAAGAACGTAGCTTAAGAACCGTTCACACACAACAGAAACCCTAGAAATGTCTGTTAGACCTACAGCATTTTTCTATGTCTTACACCGAAGCATATTTAAAAACCAATGACCCGAGCGGGTCGTTACTGTTAAGTTGTGTGGCCCCGCATGTGAAAAGTTACTTCAGCCGTATATTTGCACTTCGGCGTGAAAAAATGATTATGAACATACCTTATTATGCTTTAATTTTACGATTGAACATAGCTACGTACTATGCTGACCCAGCAGGTTTTGTGCCATTTGGTAATTTTCAACATTTTTTAACAGTGGAATGGGGGAAGATGGGACACTTAAGCTCATATTGCCAAATATTTCCAAATTCAAAATGCATGACGGTTTGGGGGAATCAACAAATTAGTGCTTTCATCCCTTTATTAATTGACAACAATTTAAAAATATATTGAAACACACGAGGAGTTACTTAGCGATTTTTACAACAGGTGTAATTTTACAAATTCGAAACACACAAGTTTAAGATACATTTTGGATTTAGCGCTTTTTATCAAACAGTAAAGTAATTTTAACGTACTCAAAAAGGTGCCCAACAACAAGAAAATCAACTATTCGACAAAAAGGATATATTACGACTTACGTGCACAATAATGCTAATTCTAATACAAAACATTTTTGAACGAAAAAATTAGAGATCTAGTTAAAAACGTACTATACGCGCATCAATTATGGAATCAACTTATGCAATCTGGCGGTTTAAAAAACTTCCTTCCTCTTGTTAAAGTATGACAAGACGAGGGAAATATTTAAACAGTATGTATGTGTCGGTCCTGTGGCCCAATGGATAAGGCGCCTGACTACGAATCAGGAGATTCCAGGTTCGAGTCCTGGCAGGATCGTGTTTTTTTTCGTATTAATACAGTGTCTTTGCAGTGTTGAAATCCACAACATAGGTGTCAATACTTTTATACGTCGCGCCCCAGCGAAAGTGATATTTGTCATTCCTTCACGTTGGAAGACGACTTTCTCAATTACATTGTTCATCATTTGTTATTGTATTTTTTTATAGCATTAAACCCATACAGTAAACTTAAATAAAAGCTTGCTTGCCGATACAGCATACAGGTGTGTTTAGTCACTCCAATAGTATTGCGAGTTATTGAAAGGTATAGCGTCAGTATTTTTCACTAACGCTACTCGATGTTTTTTTCGTTTTGTGCTTGATAACGGTGAAGACATTTAACCGGGCCATTCACGCTATAAACTCATCTCGGTCCATTAAATCCAGAAACGTTTTCAAAGTTATAAGTCCTCCCCACCAAGTTTTACTTTTTAATTCAATTTGGCCCGTAATGTAAGAAGATAAAATATCTCTCTTTCCGACCACTATGTCGCGCCAAAGAACGTAAGACGTTACAACTGTGACATCATACGAGCGGTTTCTGGTTTCTTCGAGATTTGCAACACAGTTTCGTATGGTGTAACCGTATGTGTTTCCTACATCAGTAAAATAGAATTTGACTGCCAGTAATATCGTGGCGTTGCAAATTTCCGCGTTAAACCTCAAGGGATATTCAGCCATGAATTGAGGGTCCATTCGTGTCTCGAACCATGGTTTCAACGTTCTTGGACTTACGACACTGTTAATGTTCAGCTACGTTTCTTTTCTTACAGTTAAATAATAGTTTCGTTCAGTTGCACTCAATCTCAACACAGCTAACTTTGCCAGTACGTCTATTTTGACTTGTCGTGCTTCTTGGTAACCAGGGTCATCCACGAAACCAGTGTTGATTGCCATTGTTGCTAATTCGAGGGCCCACTGCAGTTCTGCCCTTAAATGATACCCAGTCCGTGAAAAATTCGCGTCGGAAATTCTTAAACTGTTTCGTGCGGCAATCACGAACTTTGACAAAGCGGAAGTCGTTTCGGTTGCGTTGTTAATGAGATTAGTCATCCGTATTGCCCTTTCTCTTTTAGTAAGCGGATTTAAATTTGCAGCATCCCCGTCGAACCAACCGAGCAGACCTGAGTATACAGTTCGTATAGACCAATCTACTGATCCGTAAAACTCAAGTAGATATGGATGGGAAGCTAGGGTCGGTGGAAGGCTTATTTTGTCAACTATCGCGCCAAGTTCATAGTTCTTATTGATGTACCGTACAGTCTGGTCATATATGAACTTAATAGCGTCCCTGTATTTAGTCAAAATATCTGAAATCTCTTCCTCGCCAGTTACCGGTGCAGTGTGGGACGGCACCATATATTTTGCATTGAGGCTTTTTAAAAAGTCCATGCTCTCATACCAGCTCTTTACATCTCTGTGTGGTGAACCACGGATAGCGTATAAGTTCGGAAATGCTTGGTAAATGTTGTCGCCTGGAAAGAAGGCTTTCTTTTCTGGTATCCAGACAGTTGTTTGATCGTTCGTCTCGCCAGGAGTGTGGATAAGATCGAATGTAATTCCTAAACATAGAAATATTGGCCAACGATATTGTTGTCATATAGTACGATAGGGAAAGATAGGACACCTTTTCATTCTATTTACTTGTCCTATTTGGTAGTAAACAAAGAACGTTTAAAGAATTATAAAACCGTATCCTCACGACTCCCATAGACCGTTGTTAATTGTTTAAAACACGGTCAGGATATTTAGATATTATGTGCTAAAGGTTTCTCGTCTTCTCCAACCCTACTATATACCATTATCGATACACTAATTATAACACATCATACCCACTGGCTATGGATATTTATAACGTTGGTATACTCATGGCCTACTCAATACACGGCCTAGGAATACACCGAAACTGCTCCGAAAATAAGAGGCCTATTGACGCGAATAATGCCCATTATAATACATTGTTACGTCACGGTTTTATGAATGGATTTCCTTCATTTTGAATGCAGTTTGCAGTTGTTGGTAGGTTCAATACCAGTTCTAGGTTGTTTTAACTTACAGTTTATCACAGAACGTGTCGCCGGGATATTTTCTTGTTTAGTTAAAATCATACCAGACATATAAAGCAGCGCAAAAGGTTTATTAGTATATAAATATCAGTTTATTAAGCATAAAGAGAGACGAGCAATCAGATTCAGTTTACCAACACAGAAAACCTACGTTTTGATTATATTTAATTTAGTAGACAGGCATTTGGCAAGTTTTATAATGCAGCACACCTTTATAATTTTATTTAGATTAAATTGTAAGCCACCAGAATTATTAAGCAAGCTATTTAAGCATGGTCAATAGGTGTTCCGTAGTTGGATAAAAATATTTGGATAAGGGTACCATCTGTGCATGTTATGATCATGAAGAAGTGGCAAGAAGATCTTCAGGAAGGAAGACTAGTCAAATTTAAACAGCGACAAAGGTCTAAAGTTAGACACAACACTTAAGTACGAAGGGAGGCTATCGTGAGTTTGTTTGTATCAAACAGTCTTAATTTATGATGTGGTGTATGACCCATTTTTTGACCTTGAGGAAGAGCCTCTGTCCTGCTTTAACAAAAAAAAACCTCAGGTAGAAAATGAGTTATGAGCAGCAGGACAGGTCAAGGCATAAGCACCTTGAGACTAAAGGCTAATGCTTGTGTTTATCCAATATCCTATATTTTTTTTAAGGGCCGGTTTTAAAAGTCCGCAACGGACATATCAATTAACTTACTTGTTGTTACAGCGGTGTTGTTTTGCTAGATATGCATAGGCTGTCTTATAAAACTTCTGTTTTAAGCCAAATACTATTTTCACTCAGCGACTGAGCCAAACTAAACTGTCGGTAAAACTTACTTGTATGCCGCACGTGGTTAAAAGTAACTCCTATCTGTTCAGTCATGCTTAAACATTTATAAAAAATATAAGATGTTGACAAAATAACCCGAAAAATAAGGTAATTTAACCGGGAATGGTAAATAAACTGTTATTTGATGCAAAAACTACAGCCAGACAGCAAAATCCATTCATAAAACCGTGACGTAACAATGTATTATAATGGGCATTATTCGCGTCAATAGGCCTCCTATTTTCTGAGCAGTTTCGGTGTATTCCTAGGCCGTGTATTGAGTAGGCCATGGTATACTGGAAAAAAATTAGGGTATTTATGAACAGATTTATAGAAATGTCACCCGCAACGGTAAAGGTCTTTCTGTCTTCATACGTGTGTGTTGGTGAAATAGTTTGATTGACAGGTTGTCTATTCCTCACATATGCCAATCCAAGTCCGCAGTTTATTCGCTCCAAGTCGGGGACAAGAATATGTCCAAACTGCCGGACTGCTCTGCGAAAACGGGTCGCATACACGGAGTCTGTAAATATATAAAAAAAAGGTTACATCACCAGCATAAAAGTGGCTGTACACAGTATCCGGCATGCGAATTCGCTTGCGAAGTCGTATGCAAACCTATTACCGAGTTCCGCTTGCGGCGACAAAATCCAGACAAAACAGACAAAACAGACAAAACGGACGAATTCCGGATACTGTGTACAGCCACCTTTAATGGTGTGTAAATTCACACTGATCGGACTAATAAAGTCAATAACACTCATGCCTTGTACTAAGTTACATAGCCGGTTGTTTAGCTATACTGTAAAGTCAACTGTTTTTAAATTCAATATTAACCCAACGCATCAGACCCAACTCTATGCAATACAGATACAGTAGGGTGGGGGAAGATTGGACACTTTTCCATTCTATTTTCTCGTCCCATTTGGTAGTAAACAATCCTCACGACTCCCATAAACCATTGTTAATTGTTTAAAACACAATCAGTAAACTTGGATATTATGTTCTAAACGTGTCCCATCTTCCTCCGCAGTATTATACATATACCTGCTCTTGCAATTTCGTTTCTCGTGGTCGAATGCGCGTAAACATTAACTTCCCAACCTCTTTGGGAAGCGTCTTCCAACAAAGCTCTCGCACCAGTGATGTGATCTGTAAAGACAAACCGGTGTTAAAACGTGAGACACGTTCATTTTCAATATAATCGTTGAGTGGTATATTCCATGCGCACATTTTAAATTATAGAGTATATAGTAAAGTGGGGGAAAACGAGACACTTTTTAATTCTATTTTCATGTCCTTTGGTAGTAAACAAAGAACATTCTAGGAATTATAAAACCGTAACCTCACGACTCCTATAGACGGTTGTTAATTGTTTAAAACACAGTCGGGATATTTATATTATTATATGATAAAGATAATTATTTTTGAGAAAAATTGACGAATAATATATAAAATGTACCGCCATGAAAATGAGTTAAAATAATCGCCTTTAACGGTTTATTGGATTTTTCCCTCAATGCTGAATAAGCGGCCCGACCAGCGTCGTTTGACTCTGTTGTGTCAATTATAATCACGCCGTCCGTACCTGCAATTATGTTTAAACATTAAAAAAAGTCTATAATGTTCAAACATTATAAAAAGTCGGTTATGTTTGAACGTTATAAAAAAATCAGTTATGTTTAAACATTATAAAAATTCTATTGTGTATAAACATTATAAAAAGTCAGTTATGTTTAAACATTAAAAAGTCAAATATTTTTAAACATTATAAAATTCAATTATTTTTAAACATTATAAAAATTTAAATATGTTTAAACATTATAAAAAGTCTGTTAGCATACAATCCGTTGTATGTGGTGTTAGTTATTTTGTTAGCGTTTTTTTGTTTTACCTTCGACCATAATCATGTTTCCAATCCCGTAACCGATGGCACAATATACCCCATCTGTGACGTCAATGACACGAGCCGGTGTGAAAATACGAGAGTGGTTACGAAGATATTCATCCGCTTCCGCCACCGTTAAAGAGGGTTCTTTTATTCCGAAAACACACCGACCACAACATAGAATTAAATAAATTGAAACTAACATTGCAGGTTTGAGAACAGTCATTTTAAACGTCCCTTGGAAACTTCTTTAAAAAACAAGGAATAAATATACAAAATCGAAAGAAGAATTGGGCAGTATTATGTACAGGTACAAACAAAATCGTTGCCAAGAACTTGCAAAGTAAATTCTATAAAACTATTTGAAGATGAATATTTACCTGGCTGAAAACCTGATATACGAGATCTATACTCTCGATGGTTTATAAACTGCCAATCTCAATGCCTTTCATCGGAACTGCGGCAGGCTCAGCCTAATTGTTCATAGTTATGCTAAATCATACCCTCCGGGCTAGACAGCAACAGAATTATATCGTTATTTCACTGCACAGAATAGTTTATATAGCAGGGTGGGGAAACAGGGGGTACATTTTTATTCTGCTTTCTCGTTCAATTTGGTAGTGAACAAAGTACATTTATAGAATTGTAAAACCATATTCTTGCGACTCACATATACCGTTGGTAATTGTTTAAAACACGATCAAGATATTTGGATATTACGAGCTGAAGGTGTCTTATCTTTTCCCACCCTGCTATGGAAGAATTAAATATTTTCCACGATTTTCTTTATAAATTGACAACGTCATGTGTGGACGACCCGGACGGTAAAAATATATGTTTGCATTGCAAATGATGAAACGTACTCAACGCAGAGGAGTTTTGATATAGTTATCAACATTCTTGGCTTGGTTTGAAAACAATTTTTAAATTTAAACGATCCTGCCAGGACTCGAACCTGGAATCTCCTGATTCGTAGTCAGGCGCCTTATCCATTGGGCCACAGGACCGATACTTCCAAAAAACAATAATTACCATACAATACGCGTGCTTGATTATAAGAGGAAGGAAGTTGTTTAAAACACTGACCCGATCGCATATATACAACGGGCATAAATGAATTTTGCATTCATATAAGTTTTGGCTAGTACATTATCATTTTTGTATGTTAATTTTCTTCATATTAAAAAAGATGTAGGCCTACAAGCTGCACTACTTCAGAATCTGCCAGCTTTAGTTTGGAATCTGTATCAAGATTTCTGCTGGTGTCCGCTTAACCTGTCAGTTCGGCAATCGATGAATCTGGAAATATAAACCTTAAAATTAATTTTAAAAATGATCCTGCCAGGACTCGAACCTGGAATCTCCTGATTCGTAGTCAGGCGCCTTATCCATTGGGCCACAGGACCGATGCAATTGGTTTAGAATGTTCAGTATATATCCTTCCACCAGAAAGTTATTTGAAACTTAGCGGACGTCGGAACGTCTGTTGTTTGGATCAAACTTTGTAGACTAAATCCTAATTTTATCCCGTTACCGCCAAGTTTTTTGTACATTTACTGCCATGTATATGCGGTGTCAAAAACCGGAAGGGTAAATGCACCGAAATATAATAATAATAATGTTGTTTGGGGGCATCACGGGCGGGCATAACAACGGAAAACTATTAAACAAGAGAGCATAAGCATTATGATTAAAGAGTCCCTAATAAATGTTAACTTTAAATAATCAATAAAAAACAAATATTCCGGAATTACGTTTTAAAACATTTCCCAAGACACTTAATTTGCTCCGACCCAGTAGTCATTAATATAGGTTGTCCAAATTGTCCGCCAAACAACATAGAAATGAAACGGTACCAACAAAGTTACATGGTATATCGTCAGCCGGCACGAGATGTATGAAGCAGAATACCTGTGTTATAACGACTTCCGTTTTCCGGGCACGTTTGAATATAAAAGCAAGTTACATTCATTTATTCTTTTATACTATTTTACCTTGGTATTAATAAAACCAAGGGATAAGTCTGGTCAATTTCTTGGAGTGGATCACTGCAGAATTTTTTTTCATTTTTTTTAATAACTTCCTTCCTGTTATAAGTAAGCTCTAATACATCATATAAGTATACGTGCTTGTATGTGTATCGGTCCTGTGGCCCAATGGATAAGGCGCCTGACTACGAATCAGGAGATTCCAGGTTCGAGTCCTGGCAGGATCGTGTTATTTTTCAAAACATATTAAACGTACATCCGCGTGTCTTAAAGAATATTGACCAATCGCCAAGGTTATCTACAAAACCTACATTTTCGCACACAGACACGCAGTTTAATGAATGGTAACTTTAAATAATTCAAACAGATATTGTGCAAATACTGTTTTAAAACCTTATGTTTGCTGTTACGATTTGCAATCAGTATTATGAATGTATGACAAAATGTAACTTACTTTATCCTCGCATGGCCGGAAAACGACAGTCGATATAACACGGATGTTTTATTATTTCATACACCTCGTGCCAGCTTACGAGTTACCATGTATGCTACTTTGTGAGTGATTATATTCATCGCTGTCGCTGCTATCGTGTTTGCAGAGGCAAATTTTGAACAGATTTTGAAGTGTGTGCAATTGTCGTCAAGTTAAGTGACCAAAAAACAGTACTATCGCTTTTGTTGTGGTTATGCGTCAAATAAATGCTGGACAGGGAAGAATTTACAGCATGAATGGTTTGCTGAAACATCTTTACCACGATGAGCACAAAACAGGCAAGTTTTTATTCAACTTTTCAAGTTCACAATACGAAGAAACTTCAGCACTATAACTTCAATAACTCACAATTCTAACGATGTGGTTGTACTAAATATACCCGTAAGCTAGATCTGCAAGCAAGCTTTATTCAAGTTTTTCTGTGGCCTTAATGATATAAAAACAATAACAAAATGTGGAACAATGTAATTGAAAAAGTCGACCTCCAACGTGAAGGTATGAACGAATATCACCTTCGCTGGAGCGCGACGTATCAAAGTATTGACACTTGTGTTGTGGATTTCAACACTGCAAAAGCACTGTATTGATCTGAAAAAATCATACGATCCTGCCAGGACTCGAACCTGGAATCTCCTGATTCGTAGTCAGGCGCCTTATCCATTGGGCCACAGGACCGATGCTCAAATACTGTTTAAATAGTTAGCTCGTCCTGTCATACTTTAATAAGAGGAAGGAAGTTGTTTAAAACCACCCGTTCGCTTAAGTTGATTCCATAATTGATGTGCGTATAGTACGTTCCTAACTAAATTTATATTTATTGTTTTTCGTTCAAAGGTATAATTCCTAACTGTGTAGCATTTATTTTTCTCTCTTGATTGAAATTAAATCATAATATACATTCATAATTTTTAGCCTAAATTTTCAGATCTAAAACCGCATAATTAACGATTGATTCCGTTACTGTTTGATAAAAAGCGCTAAATTCAAAATGTAGCTTCAACTTCAATGAAATGATTGTACTCTATAAAATATTTTAAACCAAACATAGTTTTATGAACTATACTGTAAACGATCGCCTAGTTAGCGAGTAATTAACGATTACTTCTCTGTTGGTTTAATAGCCTAATTCCAAAATGTACCTACGTGCCCACTCATTAAAGCTTTTCTTTCTTGTCTTTTTGTGACAGTTTTACAGCATTATTTGTTTGCAGTCTCAGTGTAACGCTACTTTATTTTTCCCTTCTAAAATAAATTTGTTATGATCAGGTATTGCAATCTCGCTTGTCATGTTGCAGCTAATGACTGGCTTTGATTACTATCCTTTATATAGATAATAATTGTGATTTCAAGTACAATTTTCGGATTTATTATGTAGACTAACCAGTGCATTCAGAATATACATATAAGTTCTCATCGCCGTTCTACATACTGCTACTGTTGTTTAGAAATGTTATTGGACAGAACGGCCCATTCTGGGAAGTTGTCCAACTGGAAGAAGGAATTTCCAAAAGTGTTAATAGATAATGTAAGGACGATAAGGCCGATAATCTTTAACATCCAACCAGCTTTAATAAAATCCCGGACCTTTACGTGTTCGTATGTAACAGCGATGGCGTTTGCGGGAGTTCCTGATGGTAGCATGAAGGTAAAGGATGCAGAGAAAACCGTTGAAATGAGAATGTACAGTGGGTGGATATGTAAGACTTGGGACTAAATGAAAGCATAAAAAGTAGTTAATTATGTACATTTTAATCCGAATAGGCGAGGATGGTGCGACTTTTACGAATAAGAATATTGTGGCAGTTTACATCACATGGAATTTAAGATATAGTAGAGTGGGGGAAGATGGGACACCCTTTCTTTCCATATTCTCGTCCAATTAGATTGTAAACAAAGAACATTAAAAGAGTTATTAAACGGTATGCTGTCGGCTCCCATAGGCCGTTGTTAATTGATTAAAACACGATCAGGATACTTGGATATTACGTACTAAAGGTGTCCCATCTTCCCCTGCCCTACTATATAGATGACTCATTACAGAAAAAAACTACATAGATACTAAAAAATATGTCGACCACTTACCAGTTGAGCCAATATGGGGACAAATGTTGAGGCAAGAGCTGTATTGTTGGTAAATTCTGTTAATATTGAAATGATGATACTGACAATTGAAACAACAATCCAGGGTTGAAGGCCACTAAGAAATAGAAGTTGAACTCCCACCCATCTAGAAAGACCTGATTTCTTAAGTCACAAAAAAGTTGTAAATTAGATTATAGTAGAGTGGGGCGAGATGGGACACCTTTTAGTAGGAAGGGGAAGATGGGACACCTTTTAACTCTATTTTCTCATTTAGTAGTAAACAAAGAATATTCGAAGAATTATAAAACTATATCCTCACGACTCCCATAGACCGTTGTTATTGTTTAAAACACGATCAGGATATTTGGATATTATAAGCTAAAGGTGTCCCATCTTCCCCCACCCTACTATACCTTATGGCAAAACACAAAAATGATTTTTCTTCATTTTCCTTGTATACTGCATAGTGGTAAACTAGTTCATTTTTCATCGAACAGTTGTCATTGTTGAGCACGTATTTGGACATATAGATCCGTTTTCACCGAACAGTTGTAGTTGTTCTTGCTTTTTTGTATACAGTGAACGGAGGTTTCGTTACAGATATATGTAATAGAGTGGAAAATTGTGATATTTAGGCACCCGTTGCCTTATGTTTCAAAAACAAGTAAATGACGATTTTTGGGTGTTAGCATGAATTTGTACCATAGTACCTTAATTAATTGGCAACGCCTAAAACAAATATTAAACACACAAAATGTAATATTTGCGATTTGAAAGCAGGCGAAGTAAGATGGGACCGTTAAAATCCTTGTTAAATTTAATTATAAAAAATATTTAATCTTTTGATATAATATCGAACGCTTTGAAAACCAAATTTAAACATACTAATATTATACAGTAAATTTACCTAACTGTGCTAGTTTTTTACCACATAAACAAGCTTAAATTGATATTGTTGTGCTAATTGGCATCTCATAATTCAGGGTGTTTTTTACCGCTGCCTATTTTTCTCATGTCTATTTTTCTCTCTAAAAACTAATTTATCAAAACAAAATTAAGCAGTACAAAATATTTCAGTCCAATTTTTTAAAGCTATGATAATGGATTATTGGTTCAAACTAAAAAAATGTCTAAAGAATTATTTAACCGTATAGTTACGACTCTGTAAGACCGTTGTTTCGGTATATATGAGATATGAATGAATGTAACTTACTTTATCCTCGCGTGGACGGAAAACGACAGTCGTTATCACACGAGTTTAGCACCTCGTGCCAGCTTACGAGTTGCCATGTATGTTACTTTGTGGGTGATTATTTTTTTGGGATTTTTTTTTTATTATGTATTGCTGATAATTTGGACACCATTAGTGACCGCTGGGTTGGAGCAATTGTCGTTAAGTGTCTTGCCCAAGGACACATGCGCCCACAATGGTAGCAACGTCGAGCCTTGAACCCATTTCCTCTGTGTTACAGGCAGGCGCACTAACCACTATGCCACGGCGCCGGACATATTATATGCAGCATGGTGTTCCAGATCTATTTTCTCACCGTACTGCCGCTAGCTAGTGCAAAAGCTCCACCAAGAAGCAGAGCCACTTTCCAAGAGAACTTTCTTTGCATTGTTGGCCAGTCTATGATCGGTTGAACAGGGTGCATGAACCTTGTTCCTGAAAGGTAACACATGTATTGCAATTATACCATTTGTTATGAGTTTTGCCGGTACTGTAATGTAACCTGCTTATACGTCTTCAAAAACGAAACACTTTGCTTTGATAATTCTTTAAACATATTTTATTTACTGCCAAATGGGAGGATAAAAAAAACAGCATGGACCAATCGTGTAAGTTCTTTAATTTTTTAGATTTAATAATGTTTTGTTTTTCTAATTTGCGGTTTTCAAGCGCATTCTTTTACAAGTTGTTCTGTTTTTTGAAACTTCGGGGGTTCCTTTAGATTACATTTGAGCATTTCTATCAATGCACAATATTGATTTTTGGTTAGTATGCCCCTTTAACTTTAAAAAAACGGTGTTAAACAGAAACATTGGTTTTTAAAGGAAGAACAAACCGTAATAAGGTACTTATTTTGAACTTCCATAACTCATAAGCTGAATCATTTTACCTATATGCCCTGAAGCACACACGGGCATCCGTAACCTTTCGTGCGATTTTCTACTTTATCATGTTTTTTTTCGCTTCTACCTTTCTCTACTTTTTGCAATCAGACTGTCGTGGTTTAGTTATTTCATGTATAGTACTGTGGGGCAAGATGGGACACCTTTAGCCCATATTATCTAAATATCCTGATCGTGTTTAAAACAATTAACAGTCTATGGAAGTCGTGAGGATAGATTTTTATAACTCATTAAATGTACTTTGTTTACTATCAAATGAAACGAAGAAATAGAATGAAAAGGTGTCTTATCTTCCTCCACTGTACAATATGTATAAAGACTTACGATAACCCCGTGTCCTACTACCGGGTTATTTTCACAGCCTTATGGCTTCTTACTTTTTTGGCCTACCTTGTGACCTGCAAAGAAATTCCGGTCTCTCTCTAGGAAGAATAAAAAGAAGAAACGACATGGTTATGGCAACAGTTCCGTCAGAGACATTGCCATAAAATATTTGACCCCAGCCAGTTATAAAGCCAGGTTTGCGAAACAACCACAGTAGTGCAGTCAGAATGAATATCACCAGAACTGTCCCTTCTTCCCACCTACAAGTAACATGCATAAAAACGGCAATTGTTTAAGGTATGAAATCAGATAATTTATTTTTTACCTTATTGACCCCAACTTTTTGTATTCACTTTTAATAACTGATTCAGTATTCAGTTCGTCTTCTGTTTTACCAGAGCAAGCAAATAAAGTCTTCAGGCCACACAATCTAAAAGTAAGTATTGAAAATATTTCGTATTTCTTCCCGCTATCTTTCCCTTTTTTCATGTCTTTTTTCATGTCGTTTTTCGACCACGCGAGGATAGTGTTAGCTTTTGCATGGTAGGAACGTGCATATAGTAGGGTGAGGGAAAATGAGACACACTTTCTTTCTAATATCTCGTCCAATTCGATCGTTAACAAAAACATTTAAAGAATTATAAAAGCGTAACCTCACGACTCCCACAGACCGTTATTAATTGTTTAAACAGAGTCAGGATGTTTATATATTATAGGATAAAGATGTCCAATCTTACCCCAAAGTACTATATATTGCCCCCGCTGGAATAGTCAAGCTCTACAACAAATCTTTTATTTAAGGTGACTGTACACAGTATTACCCGGATTTGACATATAACCAAATGAGCCAAAGATAAGTCAGAACTAGAAAGGCCAATGCAACTGGAACCCCAAATTTCATCCAAGCGACGAAAGTCAAATCTTGTGTGGTCTGTGGGTACAACCTATAAATCAAACAAGATGGAATCAGAAGTAATATAGTAGGATGGGGGAAGATGGGGCACCTTTAGTACATAATATCCAAATATCCTGATCTCTTTTTAACAATTAAAAACGGTCTATAGGAGTTGTAAGGATATGGTTTTATAATTCTTTGAATGCTCGTTGTTTACCACCAAATAGGACAAAAAATAGAATGAAAAGGAGTCCCATCTTCCGCCACCCTACTATAGATAGATTTAACATATGGATAGGGTGTGGTAAAATGGACATGGGCAAGTTAAGACACTTTTTTAATATAATTTTACCGGTACACATTTAATGATGGACGTTAACATATGTAACAGTATTCTCACGGTCCAGCAAGTCGCTAAGCATATAGACGGTTACCATTTTTTTAATTAAAATTCGGTTTTGAACGAATACTTCACTTTTTAATAGGTGAAAAATGCATAATACAGTCAACCCCGCTTAATCGGACCACATCGGGACCAAGCCAAACTGGTCCGATTAAGCGGGTGGTTCGATTAAACGTGGGCCGATTAAGCGGGGTTGACTGTATAAGGATGCTCATTTTGAAATAGCCTTACTCTTCGTATAGTGCTACCAGTACAGAGTTTGAAGGCGTTCCAATAATTGTGCATAATCCGCCGATGGTTGCCGCAAATGTCACACAAACTGTGACTCCGTTTCGCAACAACTTCATTCTCTTTTTATTGGCTTCTTCTTCGGCGTCAAATCTTATATTTACCTGCAAGTTACTTTTTTTATATAAATTATATAATATTCACATTTTATTAGCAACTAATTGACAATAACTTATGAGAGTTAAGAACGAAAAGGCTTTCCAAAACGTGCAATAATTCTTAAAGTTATGATCTGAATTGTTGTAATATCTTTTTGCAAGTGTTTCAATACAACGTGGACCTATAAATGTTCGCGTCTTCAGAGAGTCCAATTTAGGAAATAAACCAATAAAGTGTGACCCACCCGACGTAAATGGCGTATAGCCTTTACGCGTTAGCGCAGACAGCTAAAACATTAAAACAATATGCCATACTTTTTCGCGTGGTAAAACTTGGATACAAGAAATAGGACACCTCGGTTGTAACGACTATCGTTGCCTTGTCACGCTATGGGGTAAATAAGTCATTTTTATTCATTCAAACAAAGAAACGTCACCATGCCTAATTTTTTAATTAAGTTATTCGACCAGACATTTATATAAGGCTGAGGTAAGATTGGACATGGGGTAAAATGGGACAGGGGGTAAGATGGTTTTTTATTCCCTCTCTCGTCCTACATTTGGAAGTAAGTAAAACTATTTTTATAGAGTTATATAATTATATAGACCGTGGACTGTAAAAAAACATTGTTAATTGTTTAAATTCCATTTAGAAAATGGGGAATTTAAGAGTTAGCGGTACCCCATCTTAACCCAACAGTACAATATACCGTGTTACTGACTTATATACAAACACTATGTGATGCGGGAACAAACCTGTGTTACAACAACCGACGATGCTTGTTGAGATTCGCCATTATTCGACCGAGACTGAAATAGGAACCAGTTAAAGAAATATTAATAATATAAGCGCATTGGAAACCCAAAAAAACGGTTTAATAATAACAAATCATACAATGAACGTACTTCTAAGCCATCTGCATTTAAAGCTGGGTTTTCGTATCCGCTTATACTTTGGTTGGTCCCCGGTGCTTCTACCGTTTCGTTCGCCCTCTACAGTAAAAAATACACTTTATGTTCGTATCTCCTAAGACATTACGAAACTGCTAGGTCTTTAACATAACATAGTATAGTAGGGTGGCGGAAGATGGGACACATTTAGCGCAGAACATCCAAATACCCTGATCACGATCATATTCTGCTCTAGCAACGGTCAATGGGAGTCATCAAGGTGCGGATTTATATTTATTTGAATTTTCTTTGTTTACTACAAAATGTGACAATAGAACGATAAGGTGTCCCATCTTCCGTTATCCTACTATATACTATTATTATATATTGGATTAAACGAAGTCTGCGGTCGCGAACACGCGAAGATGTGCGGTAAGACACGAACACGCAAAAAACGTAAAACGACAATCGTTATACCACAATATAGAATTATGAAACAGGGACTTGAGTACAGTATTTATGATACAACATGCACACGTAGCCAAATACTGCTAAAACTTCTATAAAGATCGCTTACTTTTTTTCTAAGCATAGAAATTTTACTTTCTTCTAGTTCTCCCATCAGAGCATTCACAACAGGCAGAATCATTGCCACTGTAGCAGCATTGCTTATCCACATTGAAATAAAAAATGACGCTACCATGAAACCAGCGAACAAACTGTATCACAATAAACCATTATGAGTTGCCGGTGTAAGAAAATGGAATGACAGTTATAAAGTGTAAAACATACTTTAAAACAGCGTGTAAAGTGAGAAATAGCTATGTTACTGTTTTCTACCTCTGTGGACTCGTTCCAAAGAGTAACAATGCTCTTAAAGCAATTCTTTTATGCAGTCCAGTATTTTCCATTCCAATCGCAATCATTAGGCCTCCAATGAACAACCAGTTCGTGTCTATGAAATATGCCTTGCTGACTTCCTTTGAGGTCATTATTCCGGTCAAGGGAAAGACTATGAGTGGAATTAGTGACGTAACGGCCAGCGGAATTACTTCTGTTATCCAATATATTGCCATAACCAGAGTAATATACCCGCAGATGAATTCCTGTCAAAATTGGTGTCAGTAATATACTTTATAACTTCACATACCCTTCTGGGAAATGTGCTTTACCTTTCCTGTTACAAGAAGGGGCAACGGAAGTAGCATTACAGGAGTAAAAATGATAACCAGCGTTGACCTATATTTCCAAATTTGTTTTAAAAAATGCGGCAAGGCCATCATTTCGCAGTGTATGTGTTTAAACAGTTCTTTTTTATTTATTTTTTTTTATTAAAATAAATAAGGCATGTAGTAACAGTTGATTTCTAACGACCTTATCTGTTGGAATATGAATTTCTAATTACATTACATTTATTCGAACTTTAATACACCAAAACGGTGAACATCTACGCAACGCTAATACATCACAATTTGAAGATAATAACCCAATAACCGAAATATCTTTCTCTGTGTCAACTAACCCCACCTGCTACATCAATGCATAATATGAATTCGTAAATTGTTTGAATAAATATTTGGCTTTACGTTACAATGCAAGTATAAACCAAATTTGGTATTAATAAATAGAGTATAGTAGGGTGGGGGAAGATGGGACACCTTTCACAAATAATCACCAAATATCCTAATCGTGTTTTAAACAATTAACAACGATCCATGGGAGCCGTGAGGATAAAGTTTTATAAAAAATCGTTGAATGTTTGTTTACTACCAAATTGGAGGAGAAAATAGATTGAAAAGGTGTCCCATCTTCCCCCACCCTACTATATATAGAATACTCTATATCACCAAACTCCTATTAAAATCCCATACCGAAACATAATGTGCATTGTAATATATGTTTGATAAAACGTACAGTCCTGCGATTCGCACAACAGGTGTCCGTACAAATGCATTTAAACCAGCGATTCTTAAACTGGGGGTAAATTCTCCGTATTTAGGGGTAAATGAGCTATACCAATCAAAATTTACATTAGTTGACGGGACCGAAAATTTGCGCCAATTGTAGGACTTTACCAGACATTGAACAACTCGTTGCCAAAAAGCAAGCGCATTCGTGGCATAAATATATAGTAGGGTGGGAGAAGATGGGACACCTTTTAATTTCCTCGTCCCCTTTGGTAGTAAACAAAGAACTTTCAAAATATTATACAATCGCATCCTCACGACTACCATGAACCGTTGTTAATTGTTTAAAACACGATCAGAATATTTGAATATTATGTGCTAAAACTGTCCCATCTTCCCCCACAGTACTATATGACTGATGTAATTATTTGTTTTCGCTTTTTAATAAATGACTGAATTTCGAATATATTTTCTATTCATTATCTTATTATTTAACACGTAAGTAGTCATACTGGCGCTTTTTCGTCGAACACTTCTTCTTGATGTTGTGTCCTTAAAAACTGGTTATCTGTCCGGCGCCGTGGCACAGTTGGCGGTAATAGGTTAAATGCTCGTCGCTGCTACCATTGTAGGCATGTCTTTAGGTAAGACACTCAACGGCAATTGCTTCAACCCAGTGAATAATCATGTTAATTATTTTGTTTATTATCTAATAGAGGCATGTAAAAAGAAGTTTTACCATGTATACCTTATATAGCCTTTTCTAGAAGTCCTACTAAATATACCTACGGTTAAATATCACGCCGATAGTGACTGAATATTTCAATTTTCGTTCAGCGTTACGTATATGGTGGTCGTTATAAGTAAGTAAATATACAAAATGCCTCAAAATGCATTTGACTTTTAATCCCCTAACTTCATGTGCAGTCGCTTTTTCACTTTTTTTAATAATGATGAAAGAAACCCGAACTTTTACCAGTCTGTGTAATGGTCCACTGCGTGCGAGTTCTAACTTCTAAGAACTGAAACGTTTGCGTTTTAGAAATGATAGTCAACAATAGTGTTTTGAATGCATTAGAGCATGGCCGCCCAACTGAGCATGGTCCACTCAGCACATTGAGTAGGTTATGTTTACAGCGTTTATTCAAAAGTTTACAAAGACGAAACGTAAAACTGGAAATCCAAAAGAAGATTTTTCACAATCTCGTATTAGCCTTGTACGTTTTTACTCATTTTATTTACTTTTATATAACTTGAAAAATGTGAGACTGACCGTTTTCACATGCAATTTCAAACTTTAGAAGTTTGGATATTGTACAATCGTAGTGAAAACCGAAAAACATTGTAACGTCTTAATTTGCTTTATAATTCGCTCTTGCTTTGTAGCAGCGTGTTTATGTCCCCTAATTTTAATTTCTCATGCGTGTGTATTTTATGTGTTATGTGACGTTACAATTACGCCACGTTTGACTGCTGGTAATCATTTTTTATCTTTCTTTTCCTATCACCTCGCAGTCCAAGTGTACTGTTGTATTTATATCTGCCAACATCCATCTTGTTTGAATAGTTACCCCTGAGCAAAGTTAGTATAGACCAAGTTAGGAAACGGATTGTAAAACAAAGAGTCTTGTTATCCATTGTCTCGCGTCTATGACGTCATAGTCGCCACCATTACGGAGCCCACGGCATAGCATTTTATCATTGCTGGGTGCTGTTTTTCGTTTAAATATTGCGGTTTTTTAAAAACCAAGCACTTCTGCGCGTAAAAATGGCTTTCTACTAATGTTATATCTTATCACAATAATAAACCTCACAAAAATAATCAACTTTTCTTGAACACTTAATCGATTAAAGAGTAAAATAACAGGTATATTAAGTTTACTAATCAAAAACATAAAAGAACATGTTTAAAATATAAAAATACAAACAAAACGCATAACATTACCATAAACTGTTGTATCTAGCTGCAGTTTCACATGTAAATTGCCGTGATTTTACTTTTTGGCCCACAAACTTAACACGTATACCCGGCAACGAAACTTAAGGTATCTTTGTAAAATTTGCCAAATATCGAAGTGAAAACAATACTGAGTTACTATTTTTGGTCCTCTGCTTGAATTAGTAACCTACCTTTTCTGCGTTCCGTGACTTTATGAAATCGGAAAACGCGAACACCTTATCTGCTAGTACTTAAGCAGTTTGGAGCTGCATGTCCACTCATGTTGGATTATAAATGTAGTAAAGAATGGCTCTGTAGATTCGTAGGTATGATCATATACTATTATGTAAACTAAGCTGATTGCTGCTTGTCTTAATCGCCAACGTAAAGTACCCTTTTAAACCACACTGTACGCCGAAAACCAGTCAAAATATAAATTTACTTCACATTAATTCCTAGATTTAATATTGTATAACAAGATTTATATTAGAAATTATATTTTAAATGTTAAAACAATCGCTATACGTGTTTTCTAGCTTTGTATCGCTTACAAGAACTAAATGAACACATGCCGACCATTCATTTGTATAGGCGATTCACGCTCTGTGGGCTCCGTAATGGCGGACACGAGCGCCGTTTCCTAACTTGGTCTATACTAACTTTGCCCCTGAGCGGCCCTGTGTGTGCCTGCTATCTTGTCCTAAAATTGTTCGGTAGGTGCTATGTTTTTTATATATCGTATTATTTTGTGTGATAGTTTGTAAACCGTACGCTCTGTGTGTGTGTATCACTTAAGTGTCTGTGTATTATTTAATCGCGTATATATTTTTAGAAAACCGTGCGTACATACGTACCATACCGTGCGTACCCGTACAAAATAAATTCGTTTACAACAAATCAACGTACACGTTTTCGTCAATCTACAACTCTCGTGTGACCTGTCCGGCGACCCAAAGTTAGGAAACGGCGCTCGTGTCCGCCATTACGCACACAGAGCGTGAATCGTATATACAAATGCATGGTCGGCATGTGTTCATTTAGTTCTTGCAGGGGCGGATCCAGACATTTGCTTTAGGGGGGGCGATTTTGTTACTAAAAACTCGAAAACCTTTAACAGACAAAAGTTATATATTTTTAGCGCCGAAAACACACACAACAATAATGTACAAGAAAGGTCATAATCGAGCGAAATAGACGCCAAAATACATAGCCTACACTACAAAATCCAATCTGCGGTTTTTACTGTTTGCAAAACAGTTAATAATAGCATCTGGATCCATAACAATATCTCTGTGCTGGTGCATACTTTTTTTTAATTTAAAAGTTTTTTAATGTAAAAGTGCATACTTTTTTTTAATTTTTTTTTTTTTAATTTTTTTTTTTTTAATTTTTTTTTGTTCTACAGCCAGGTCTAGGGGGGGCGATCGCCCCATTCGCCCCCCCCCCTAGATCCGCCCCTGAGTTCTTGTAAGCGATACAAAGCTAGAAAACACGTATAGCGGTTGTTTTAACATTTAAAATATAATTTCTAATAAAAATCTTGTTATATAATATTAAATCTAGGAATTAATGTGGAGTAAATTATTATTTTGACTGGTTTTCGGCGTACAGTGTGGTTTAACAGGGTACTTTACGTTGGTGATGTGCTTGGTTTTTATTGGTGATGTGCTTGGCGCAGAAGTGCTTGGTTTTAAAAAAATCGCAATATTTAAACGAAAAACAGCACTCAGCAATGATAAAATGCTATGCTGTGGGCTCCGTAATGGCGGCGAATATGACGTCATAGACGCGGAGACAATGGATAACAAAGCTCGTTGTTTTACATTCCGTTTCCTAACTTGGTCCATACTAACTTTACCTAGGACGCGCCTCTGATAGACCGTTACAAACATATTTGGTGGTACCTTAATATAATACTTTATTATTGCGCTATGGCACCGTTTACTTTGCTTGGATGTATACGTTCAATATTTTAAAAGTATCACGATCCTGCCAGGACTCGAACCTGGAATCTCCTGATTCGTAGTCAGGCGCCTTATCCATTGGGCCACAGGACCGATATGCATAAAAGCACATATACTTATCTCATGTATTAGAGCTTACGTATAAGAGGAAGGAAGTTATTAAAGAAAGGTAATTTGGTAGTATCTCGTCCCATTTGGTAATAAACAAAGAACATTTAATGAGTTATAAAACCGTCTCCTCACGACTTCGATAGGCCGTTGTTAATTGCTTCAAAAACGTTATAAAGGTGTTCCATTTTACCACGCAGTAACCATACACCAAAGAATGAAACTTTTTTTGTTTCTTTGGTCACGATAACGAAAAGCGGGGAAGTTTACAAGCGCGAAAAGTCGGGGTAAAAGACATGAATAAAGCTGTGTGTTTTGTTTTAACATACAATTTAAATCCGACGTATGCTACTGGTCTGGTTTTTAGTTTTATTAACTTATTGAAAATTGAATGAATGTAGTTAACCCGAATGGCAATTTTAACATTTTCTAGCGGTAATATCTTTATGAACGCACTCTTCCCATTGCTGCACATTTAAAAATGGTAACCGGGAACCGCTTTGTTGGTTACTTCCTATTTGTATTTTTTAAAGCTTTGTCGACCGCGGTTGTAAAATTGATTAATTCAAATTATGCTACGTGCTCGTTTATTTAGAGCTTAACTCTCTTGTTTAATGGTATGCCTTGTTGCACCAAAACAACAGACGTTTGCAATGAATTCCGTTAAGTTTTAAATAACTTCCTTGTGCATGGATGTATACTAAACATTCTATGTTTGCTTGCAACGGTCCTGTGGCCCAATGGATAAGGCGCCTGACTACGAATCAGGAGATTCCAGGTTCGAGTCCTGGCAGGATCGCTTTCTTCTTTTTTTATGTGGGTACTGTAGATAAGCTAAAATAACGCTAGCACCAAAATTTCACAATTCCTGGACGCGTTTTTAGAAATCAACAAAGTGTCTCGTTGTACAATTTTTTTGTTTATTACCAAATGGAACGAAAAAAGAAACAAAGTATATTTTTTTGTTTTGTTTACTACCAAATGGAACAAAAAAAGAAACAAAGTATTTCCTATCTTACCCCACCCTCCTATACAACAGAGTATGAAAGTAATGTATGGACGTGTATCGTATGCATTTGTAACGTATTGTTTTTTGTGTATGTATGCGATGGGTCATTATTGTTCAGACACGCTACCGTACGGCACGGTGTTTCCTGCAGCTTCATCTTAAAAGTAAACGTATTTTTATTAACAAAATTTATGTGAGCACACGTCAAAAACTTCAAAAGTTTTCCCAACACCTTGGTGAAAATGAAGATTCGTCAACAACTAATATGTTTAGTCTTGGCCACTTTATTTTTTGTATTTATACAATGAATGTTTTACCTTTGTGAATATTTAGCAAAAATGATAAATTATAAGCTCTATTATATTAATCTTTTGTTGGTATGCTCCTTTAAGTTTTTCTTACTCCCGCGAGTTAATCAATGGATATTTTCAGCAACTTCCTTACTCTTGTAATAAAGCTCCAAGACACGAGCTTACTATATGCGTATAAGTTTGTATCGGTCCTGTGGCCCAATGGATAAGGCGCCTGACTACGAATCAGGAGATTCCAGGTTCGAGTCCTGGCAGGATCGTGGATTTTTTTTAAAAAACATCGAACTTACATCAAAACCAAGTAAATGAACGGCAGCGTGTCTAAACAATAATGAGCCATCGCATATGTACACAAAAATACGTTACAAATGCATACGATACACGTCCATATACATTAATTTCATACTCTGTTGTATAAGAGGGTGGGGTAAAATAGGATATACTTTGTTTCTTTTTTTTCGTTCCATTTGGTACTAAAAAAACACAATTAATTTACAGAATTGTACAACGCGACACTTCGTTGATTTCTAAAAACGCAACCAGGAGTTATAGTATTTAGGTGTAAACTTTATTTCCTCTTATCCACAGTACCCGCATATATTAAAATAAATGAACGCGATCCTGCCAGGACTCGAACCTGGAATCTCCTGATTCGTAGTCAGGCGCCTTATCCATTGGGCCACAGGACCGATACAGGAAATTAACGAACGTTTAAGATATACCAACACATCAGTAAGCTATTAAAAACTTAGCGGAAGTCATTGGAAAGGGCTGTTGTTTGGTGGCCGGACGCAATAACACAGAATATTAAACAAGAGAGCTAAGCTCCAAATGTATGAGCACGTAGCATAATTTTAATTAACTATTTTTACTACCACGCTTAAGCTCAATTAAAAAAAGAACTAACGAACAAAAGCGTTTCCCGGTTTTCATTTGTAATCGTGTAGCAGTAAAAAGGCTGTATTTTTAAAAATATTACACACTAAAAAAGTGTTAAAATTGCCATTTTGGATAGCTATTTTATATTAGCTTTTAATAATAAAAAAACTACAGACAAAAGATAGTAATAAAACTACAGACAAAAGCAGTGCATACATTGAATTTGAATGCTTCTTAGTATGTTCAAATAAAACACACAGTTTCATTTATATTTCACTATATGATGAGAACAGATGTCAAGACAGTTGTCATTAAATTCCGTTATGTTGTCTATGATTGGTCTCGGGCCATCACGTGGTACTGTTGTCGTATAGCACAGAAAAAAACACAAAACTAATATAATAGTTACTAAAAAAGTTACATACATGGTAACGTAAAGCTTTCCACGAGGTGTATGAAGTATAGCACCCGTGTAATAATAACTGTCGTTTTCCGGCCAAGCGAGGATATAATGCAAGCTAGATTTAAACGGCATGACGATAATCGCATAACATGAATGAATGTAACTTGCTTTATTCTCATGGTTATCATGATTGTTTTTGAAACAAATAACAACAGCCTATCGGAGTCGTAAAGATACGGTTTTATAACACTTTAAATGTTCTTTATTTACTACCAAATGGAACAAGTATTACCAAATTAGTTTTCTTTAATAACTTCCTTCCTTCTATAAGTAAGTTCTAACAGGGTAAACAAGAATATATGTGCTTGTTTTGGCATCGGTCCTGTGGCCCAATGGATAAGGCGCCTGACTACGAATCAGGAGATTCCAGGTTCGAGTCCTGGCAGGATCGTATTAATTTTAAAATAATAAGCGTATACATCCAAACCAAGTAAACGATGCCATAGCGCAAAACAAAGTCATATTTATTTTCCACCAGAATAACGTTGATTCGTCGTATGCAAATCCGTGTACAATTCCGCACGCGGTAGCGAAATCCAGACAAAACGGACGAATTCCGGATACTGCGTACAGCCACCTTAACTGTATTTTCTCGTCCTATTTATCAGTATACAAAGAACATTTAAATAATTTTAAAACTATATACCCACGACTCTCATATAGACGGTTGTTAATTGTTTAAAACACGATCAGGATACGGATACTGTGTGCTAAAGTGTCCCATCTTCCCCCACCCCACTATATGTTTTTTGTATGCTAGCTGTTAACTACGCATTCAGGGAATGTGTTCATTACTGAATGAAATGTAAGAATGAAATAGTAATGGACACCTAGTATTTGCTTCTAGTGCTAAAAATCTTGCAAAAAGTGATTTTCGGTGGCCGCTTCGTTTTTTCCGCACCGAATACTGTGTTTATATATACCAGACAAACTATTTTTTCCGAATTGTATGCGAATTCGAACGCGAATATTTGGCAAACAGATTCGCATATACAAGTGCTATACAATCAAATATTTCATAGTTTTTTATGTAATTTAGTTACTGTAAAAAGTAAACTTCACGATTTGTAAAGTCTCTTACGGGTAGCACCAACGAACTGTAACTCTTAAAGGGGGACTGTAACGTACATAAAGTAGGGTGGGCGAAGATGGGACACCTTTGGGTATAATATCTAAATGTCTTGATCGTGTTTTAAACAATTAACATTGGTCTAGGGGAGTCGTGAGGGTACGCTTTTATAATTCTTTGCATTTTTTAATGCAACTTTTAGTTAAAAACGGTTCCATCATTTGGGAATAGTTAAAAACGGGCCAAATTAAATGCAACTCTTAGTTAAAAACGGTTCCACCACGACGTGAATATATTAACGAAGAAAGATTGGGCAGTTACAACAAAGAAATAGAAACACAAGTAAATTGCCTTGTGTTATGTGTTGAACATATACATATCATTTTTGAGCTATAAGTAATGAAAAATTGTAAAAGACGCAATCAGACATGCGTAGTAATCCCCCATTGCATTGCCAACTTAGTGTACAGACATGCGTAGTTGCTAGTGGTCGAAGTTGAATGGTGGGCTAAGTTTTATAGTCAAAACAGAGAATAGTAATGATAAATTACTCGCTGTAAAACACTATAGCCAATTTCGGTGTATCTTTTGTGCTTTGAGGAGAAGTGTACGATAAGCATAGACTGCAATGCTCGTTGCCGCCTGAGCGGGGGGCCGTATGTGATTGGGCAGGGGAAGAGGGGACACCTTTATTACATAATATTCAATTATCCTAATAATGTTTTGAGCAACTAACACCGGTCTTTGAAAGTCGCGAAGATACTGTTTTTATAATTTTTTAACTTTTTTTGTTTACTACCAAACTGGTCAAGGAAAATAGAATGAAAAGTTGTCCCGTCTTCCCCCAACGTACTATGACAATTTGTATATTGGTGTACTAAAAGTTTGGACAACCGTTGGAACGGAGTAAAGAATTAAAACTACAAATCTATAATTGGGATGTACAAAACACAGATTTATTTGCTCAGGTTCAATACAAACATGAATATACTGTACAAGATATATAATGATTTATCTATTCAAGCAATAATGTACAGATATTTTACTAGAACGAGCATATGTTACGGCAACGCACCACGCATCCAATTTCTTTTCTTGGTAGAGTTTCTCAAATGAGAATGCACTATAATGACTAAGATAATAGGAAAACAACTGTAACTAAATAAACCTCCTTGTCAAAAGAGAGAAAAAAAGAAAAAGAGTTTAATTCAAAAACTTAACGGGAAGTCATAAAACAAAACGTAATCTATCGTTAACTATAACAGCGTAACGATTGTTCCTTGTTTTATCTTTGCGTGGCGGGCAACCACAGTCTTAATGTAACACGGGCGTTCTGTTTTACACATATCATGCCCACTTGATTGTTACTGTATATGTGACGTTATGGGAAATTGATTTTGGAGAATGTTTACTTTTGTATGGCTGACAGTTTAGTTTAGACCAACCGTAAGTAACGATTTCATTAAAGTAATCGGCCTAAAGTGTCTTTTCAAAGAAACATACCCTTTCAAATATATCAGCGGCGGTTTATATATTACAAAAGAAAATATTCATCTCTTTATGTTCATCAAAACATCTCTTCATAATCATCAAAACTTTTCACTAAACTTTGCAGAAAATACTTCTTGTCAGTTAACTTTTCCTTATTCATGCAGTATAACATTTACATCATAGAGTAGAGGGTTGGTTTATACTAGAGTAACTAGACTGAGTATATAATTTGCTCGGCGATAATAGCGTGGTGAAATCAATAAATGCATTGACGAAGCCGTTTTTCTAAAGACAGCGTGTTTGAAATAACATTATGCTTAAACGATACAATATTGAATTAAAATGGATACATCTAAGAAACTCCAACAAAAGTGATCTTTAGCGAGCAAGATGCATGTAACTTACTTTACTTTATCCTCGAGTCGCTGGAAAGCACAGTCGTTATAACAAGTGAGTGTTCATACACCTCGTGCCAGCGTACGAGTTACCATGTATGTTACTTTGTGAGTGATTATGTTTTAGATGATTTTTTTTTCATTTTTTATGTATGGCTGGTGATTTGGACAACCCATTAGTGACCGCTTGGTTAAAGCAATTGCCGTTAAGTGTCTTACTTACGGACACATATACGCACACAATAGTAGCAGCGATTCGCCTTGAATAATTGCGGCTTTAGAATGTTCCTTCTGCAGTGCGATCATTACTTCATTAAGCCATATATGTGGCCAGGCTTGTGTTAAGATGAAAAAGAAACAGAGAATGAAAAAGGAGAAACATAACGCGAAGTTATGAAACAAAACTAAATTTTCCAGCTGGAGTATCATAAACAGTCTAAAATATATTTGATCAATTTGGTTCTATGACGCCGGGGCTTGTGCGTTAGGTTTACGGAGAAGAAAAAAAAATTACTACTGAAAACGAATGCTTCGGAAACAATCAAACCGTGCTAAATGTAATAAAAGCCGCTCAGTTTTGCAATAATTCATCATTTCTTTCAAGAAAAAACGTGAGTAACTGATTTGTTCTTGTGTGCTGGCTGGTATAATTACTTATTTATTGCAGATGAACAAGTCAGCACTTTTTCTCTTGTTTCTCATCGGACTCATTGTCCTTACTGAAGCCACCCAGAGAGTTCCTACTAGGTGGACTGATCGTCGTCGCCGTCGTCGCAGATGGGCAAACGCAAGGTGGAACCAAAAGAGCAGCATGCTTAACGGTAAGCATATACGGGATAAAATAATATGATGAGAATGTCGCAAATAAACGATTGTAATTCACTGAGAGTGATAAAAACTTTCACAACACAAAAAAATGTGTTGTCTGTTATTTTGGGGTTTTCAATCGAATGCTGTATAGTAGGGTTTGGTAAGATGGGCACATTCATATTCTATTTTCCCCTCTTATTGGGTAGTAAACAAAGAACATTCAAAGACTTAAAATAAATCCGTTTTCCATAAACCGTTATTGATTGTTAAAAACACAATCTTTTGGATATTTGGACATTATAAGCCAAAAGTGTCCCATCTCCCCCACCTACGACATTCGTTATAGTTAAGAAACAGTATTAGAGAATTTAAAATAATCGTTTGGTTATTTCAATTAACGTAAACTCTCTTACAGACGTCATGGATGCCATGGAAGAAAGTTATCTGTACGCACTGCAATAAGCGTCCATTGTACAATGTTTGAAATCGGATGATATCAATAAATAATACACAATGCGAGAATATTAAAGTATTTTTTATTAGTGTCCAAAACCTTGTTTTATCTGGTATCAAATTTGAAAGACCGGATAATGCGAACATTATTACTTAGATGTTTTCGTAGATATAACTAATTGTACGATGCTGGGGAAGGGGACACATTTAAAAACGCAAAAGAGTTTTTGAGTATTGATGTATACTGCTGTAAAGTGTCGTATACTCTTAAACTCGCGTTGTAATGTTGACCCTTCCAGTGCGATAGTTGCATAACGTGGACATATGGACAGGAAATACAGTAGGGTGGGGGAAGACGGGCCACTTTTTATTCTGTTTTCTTGTCCCAAAAGTACCATTACGACAAAACACCGCTGTTAGTTGTTTAAAACACGATCAAAGTATTTGAATAATATGTGCTAAAGGGGTCCCGTCTTCCCCTCCTACTATGCCATTAATAAGTGACACAAAATTATACCCGTTGCTGGGAGGAGTTATGATATAAAGTACCACATCTCTCAAACTCACGTCGTATGTTCTTTTCAGTCCGATAGTTGAATAACGTTTAGGAGTTAGGGGTTGGTCGGGGGAAATATACGCCGATGGGGGAATAGTCACGGGAGAGGTATAGCCGGGGGGAATTAGCCGAGAGAAATAGCCGGAAGGAAATAGTCCCTGGGGGGGGTTAGTCACGGGAGGGGGGAATAGTCACGGGGGGATTGTCACGGCGGGGAAATAGCCGTGAAAATAGTCACTGGGGGGAAGTAGCCGGGGGAATAGTCACTGGGGAGAGCAGCCGGGGTAATTAGCCGGGGAGGAAATAGTCCCTGGGGGGATTGGCCGGGGGGAAATAGTCAGGAGGGGGAATGGTCACGGGGGGGGATAGCCCAGGAGGAATGGTCACTGCGGGCAATTAGCCGAGGGGAATAGTCACTGTGAGGAAATAACTGGGGGGAATTGTCACAACGGGGAAATAGCAGGGGGGATAGTCACTGTGGAAAAATAGCCGGGGGAATAGTCAGGGGGGAAGCAGTCGGGGGAATAGTCACTGTGGGGAAGTAACCGGGGGGGGGGGGAGGTGAGAGTCACTCTGGGGAAGTAGCCGGGTGGGAATAGTTACTGTGGGGAAGTAACCGGGGGGGGGTAGTCACGGGAGAGACAGCCGGGTGTAAATAGTCAGGAGAGGGAATGGTCACGGGGGGGGGGGATAGCCGGGGGGAATAATCACTGTGAGGAAATAACCGGGGAATAGTCACTGTGGGGAAGTAGCCGGGGGGAATAGTCACTGTGGGGAAGTAGGCGGGAGAAATAGTCACTGTGGGGAAGTAACCGGGGGGGGAGGGGGCGGAACAGCCGGGGGGAATGGTCAGGAGTGGGAATGGTCACGGCGGGGGGGAATAGCCCGGGAGGAATGGTCACTGCGGGGAAATAGCCGGGGGGATAGTCACGGTGAGGAAGCAGTCGGGGAGAATAGTCACTGTGGGGAAATGGCCGGGGGGATCGCCGATGGGAAAACGCCTGGGGGAATAAAGCCTAGTACCTTTAAAATCGTAACCCTACAGTTCGAGACTGGCGCTCACTACTACGCTTTGTCGCAGAAACGGAGATGTATCAAAAAGAACCAAACAGCATCGCATACGTTGTCACAGCGCACCACACATCCCATTGCTTTTCTAGGTACAGTTTCTCAGATGAAAATGAGCAAAGATAATAAAGAAACAAAAACAGGATAACACAAACGCTCTTTCCAAAAACGGAAATGAACAAAACAAGTACTTCGAAACATATCGGGAAATTATTAAAGCAAAACGAAAGATCACGGTAGAGTTTCTCAGATATATCAATTACAATTCAATATTTCATCATTTAAGCATATTATTATTTCAAACACGCTGTCCATACTTTATAAAAACGGCTTCGTCAATGCATTTATTGGTTTCACCACGCTATTATGCTGCCTGTCCATACGTTATGCAACTATCGCACTGAAAGGGTCAATATTACAACGCGAGTTTAAGAGTATACGACACTTTACAGCAGTATACATCATAACTTAAAACTCTTTTGCGTTTTTAAATGTGCCCCCTTCTCCTGCATCCTACAGATATTTATATGGTAGGGTGAGGGAAGATGGGACACCTTTAGCATATAATATCCAAATATCCTGATCTTGTTTTAAACAATTAACAACGGTGCATGGGAGTTGTAAACATACAGTTTCATAATTCTTTAAATGTTTTTTGCTTACTATACCAAATTGGAAGAGAAAATAAAATGAACAGGTGTCCTATCTCCCCCCACCCTACTATATCTACGAAAACATCTAAGTAATATAATGTTCGCAATATCCGGTCTTTTAAATTTGATACCAGATAAAACAAGGTTTTAGACACTAATAAAAAATACAACTTTAATATTCTCGCATTTTGTATTATTTATTTATAACATCCGATTTTAATTTGTACAATGAACGCTTATTGTTGTGCGTACAGATCATTTTCTTCCATGGCATCCATGATTTCTGCAAGAGAGTTTACGTTAATTTTAATAACCAAACGACTATTTTAAATTCTCTAATACTGTTTCTTAACTATAAAGAATGTCGTAGGTGGGGAGAGATGGGACACTTTTGGCACAAAATGCCCAAATATCCTGATCGTGTTTTCAACAATTAATAAGGTCTATGGAAAACGGTTTTATTTTAAGTCTTTGAATGTTCTTTGTTTACTACCCAATAAGACGGGAAAATATAATGAGAATGTGCCCCATCTTACCAAACCCTAATATACAGCATTCGATTGAAAACCCCAAAATAACACAGACAACACATTTTATTGTGTTGTGAATATTCTTATCACTCTCATATAAACTACAATCGTTTATTTGCGACATTTTCATCCTATTATTTTATCCCGTGCGCTTACCGTTAAGCATGCTGCTCTTTTCGTTCCACTTTGCCCATCTGCGACGACGGCGACGATCACCAGTCCACTCATCAACAGCAGCAGTAATGGTTTCGGTGAGGACGAGAAGTCCGATGAGAAGCAAGAGAAAAAGTGCTGACTTGTTCATCTGCAATAAATAAGTAATTATACCAGCCAGCACACAAGAACAAATCAGTTACTCACGTTTTTTCTTGAAAGAAATGATGAATTATTGCAAAACCGAGCGGCTTTTATTACATTTAGCACGGTTTGATTGTTTCCGAAGCATCCGTTTTCATTAGTAAAGTGTCTTCTTCTCCGTAAATGTAACGCACAAGCGCAGGAGCAATAGAACCAACTTGATCGAATATCCTTTAGAGTGTTTATGGTATTCCAGCTGGAAAAGTTAGTTTTCTTTCGTTTTGTTTCTATTTCTTTAATTCTCTGTTTTCGACAGAACCGTTTAATTAACGTGTTGGTGTTTCTTCTGTATCTTAACACATTCCTGTCCACATGGCTACGTGATTTAACGATCCCACTGCAAAGGGAATATTCTAAACGAAACTATCATTTGTGCAGTTTAAGAGAATGCTACATCGTGCATCAAAAACCGAAACTAAAAGAAATCAAATATTAAAATTAGAAATATTTCCGAAACCTCTCTTTATACTAATCACACTTTTCTAAACTTTGCAGAAAAAAACTTCTTGTTCGTTAATTTTTCTTTATTCATGCAGCATAACATTTACATCAAAAAGTAGAGGATTGGTTTAGACACTAAGTATTTAATTCGCTTGGCGATAATAGCGTGGTGAAACCAATAAATGCATTGACGAAGCGGTTTTTATAAAGTATGGACAGCGTGTTTGAAATAATAATATGCTTAAATGATGAAATATTGAATTGTAATGGATATATCTGAGAAACTCTACCGTGATCTTTCGTTTTGCTTTAATAACTTCCCGATATGTTTCGCAATACTTGTATTGTTCATTTTCTTGCTTGGAAAGAGCGTTTGTGTTATCCTGTTTTTGTTTCTTTATTATCTTTGCTCATTTTCATCTGAGAAACTGTACCTAGAAAAGCAATGGGACGTGTGGTGCGCTGTGACAACGTATGCGATGCTGTTTGGTTCTTTTTGATACATCTCCGTTTCTGCGACAAAGCGCAGTAGTGAGCGCTTGTCTCGAGCCGTAGGGTTACAATTTTAAAGGTTCTAGGCTATATCCCCCCAGGCGTTTTCCCATCGGCAATCCCACCGGCTAATTCCCCGCCGTGACTATTCCCCCCGGCTATTTCCCCACAGTGACTATTCCCCCCGACTGCTTCCCCCCTGACTATTCCCCCGGCCACTTCCCCATAGTGACTATTCCCCCGGCTACTTTCCCGGCGTGGCTATTCCCCCCGGCCATTTCCCCACAGTGACTATTCCCCCCGGTTATTTCCTCACAGTGACCATTCCTCCCGGGCTATTCCCCCCTCCCGTGACTATTACCCCATCGGCGTATATTTTCCCCGACTAACTTCAAACCCCTAACCCGTTTTGTGACACCTTTCGCAATCAGCATTACATAACACCAGTCCTTAGCCAGAATCATGTGATGTCAGTTTATTAAACCTGACGTCACGAAATGACGAAATCTGTTCAACCGGAAAAGTGACTTGCATTTTTTTATTCGACGTGGGAAAAGAACCAAATAGGAAACCAAACGCATTAAGATTTCTGTGGTGAATTTAGTTAGATGAGTGATAGATAATACTATGCATGTATTATGAGTTGCTCTGCATAGCATGTGGCATATGTTTTATTCATTCACTTCTTACGACAGGCAACGTTAACTTAAACCTATGGTTGTTTCGTTATCATCTTAGCGCCTCCCCATCGCTGTTACAGATTTCCTATCAATATGGCTACGTTATTCAACTATCGGACTAAAAAGAACATACGACGTGAGTTTGAGAGATGTGGTACTTTATATCATAACTCCTCCCAGCAACGGGTATAATTTTGTGTCACTTATTAATGGTATAGTAGGAGGGGAAGACGAGACACCGTTAGCACATAATATCCAAATACACTGATCGTGTTTTAAACAACTAAGAGCGGTGTTTTGTCGTAATGGTACTTTTGGGACAAGAAAACAGAATAAAAAGTGGCCCGTCTTCCCCCACCCTACTGTATTTCCTGTCCATTTGTCCACGTTATGCAACTATCGCACTGAAAGGGTCAATATTACAACGCGAGTTTAAGAGTATACGACACTTTACAGTTTACATCATAACTTAAAACTCTTTTGCGTTTTTAAATGTGCCCCCTTCTCCAGCATCCTACAGATATTTATATGGTAGGGTGTGGGAAGATGGGACACCTTTAGCATATAATATCCAAATATCCTGATCTTGTTTTAAACAATTAACAACGGTGCATGGGAGTTGTAAACATACAGTTTCATAATTCTTTAAATGTTTTTTGCTTAGTATACCAAATTGGAAGCGAAAATAAAATGAACAGGTGTCCTATCTCCCCCCACCCTACTATATCTACGAAAACATCTAAGTAATATAATGTTCGCAATATCCGGTCTTTCAAATTTGATACCAGATAAAACAAAGTTTTAGACACTAATAAAAAATACAACTTTAATATTCTCGCATTTTGTATTATTTATTTATATCATCCGATTTTAATTTGTACAATGGACGCTTATTGCTGTGCGTACAGATCATTTTCTTCCATGGCATCCATGATTTCTGCAAGAGAGTTTACGTTAATTTAAATAACCAAACGACTATTTTAAATTCTCTAATACTGTTTCTTAACTATAAAGAATGTCGTAGGTGGGGGGAGATGGGACACTTTTGGCACATAATGCCCAAATATCCTCATCGTGTTTTTAACAATTAATAAGGTCTATTGAAAACGGTTTTATTTTAAGTCTTTGAATGTTCTTTGTTTACTACCCAATAAGACGGGAAAATAGAATGAGAATGTGCCCCATCTTACCAAACCCTACTATACAGCATTCGATTGAAAACCCCAAAATAACACAGACAACACATGTTATTGTGTTGTGAAAATTCTTATCACTCTTATATAAACTACAATCGTTTATTTGCGACATTTTCATCCTATTATTTTATCCCGTGCGCTTACCGTTAAGCATGCTGCTCTTTTCGTTCCACTTTGCCCATCTGCGACGACGGCGACGATCACCAGTCCACTCATCAACAGCAGCAGTAATGGTTTCGGTGAGGACGAGAAGTCCGATGAGAAGCAAGAGAAAAAGTGCTGACTTGTTCATCTGCAATAAATAAGTAATTATACCAGCCAGCACACAAGAACAAATCAGTTACTCACGTTTTTTCTTGAAAGAAATGATGAATTATTGCAAAACTGAGCGGCTTTTATTACATTTAGCACGGTTTGATTGTTTCCGAAGCATCCGTTTTCATTAGTAAAGTGTCTTCTTCTCCGTAAATGTAACGCACAAGCGCAGGAGCAATAGAACCAACTTGATCGAATATCCTTTAGAGTGTTTATGGTATTCCAGCTGGAAAAGTTAGTTTTCTTTCGTTTTGTTTCTATTTCTTTAATTCTCTGTTTTCGACAGAACCGTTTAATTAACGTGTTGGTGTTTCTTCTGTATCTTATTAACACATTCCTGTCCACATGGCTACGTGATTTAACGATCCCACTGCAAAGGGAATATTCTAAACGAAACTATCATTTGTGCAGTTTAAGAGAATGCTACATCGTGCATCAAAAACCGAAACTAAAAGAAATCAAATATTAAAATTAGAAGTATTTCCGAAACCTCTCTTTATATTCATCACACTTTTCTAAAATTTGCAGAAAAAAACTTCTTGTTCGTTAATTTTTCTTTATTCATGCAGCATAACATTTACATCAAAAAGTAGAGGATTGGTTTAGACACTAAGTATTTAATTCGCTTGGCGATAATAGCGTGGTGAAATCAATAAATGGATTGACGAAGCCGTTTTTATAGAGTATGGACAGCGTGTTTGAAATAATAATATGCTTAAATGATCAAATATTGAATTGTAACGGATATATCTGAGAAACTCTACCGTGATCTTTCGTTTTGCTGTAATAACTTCCCGATATGTTTCGAAATACTTGTTTTGTTCATTTCCTTTTTTGGAAAGAGCGTTTGTGTTATCCTGTTTTTGTTTCTTTATTATCTTTGCTCATTTTCAACTGAGAAACTGTTCATAGAAAAGCAATGGGATGTGTGGTGCGCTGTGACAACGTATGCGATGCTGTTTGGTTCTTTTTGATACATCTCCGTTTCTGCGACAAAGCGCAGTAGTGAGCGCCTCTCTCGAGCCGTAGGGTTACGATTTTAAAGGTTCTAGGCTATATCCCCCCAGGCGTTTTCCCATCGGCAATCCCACCGGCTAATTCCCCGCCGTGACTATCCCCCCCGGCTATTTCCCCACAGTGACTATTCCCCCCGACTGCTTCCCCGTGACTATTCCCCGGCCACTTCCCCACAGTGACTATTCCCCCCGACTGCTTCCCCCGTGACTATTCCCCCGGCCACTTCCCCACAGTGACTATTCCTCCCGGATATTTCCCCACCGGCTACTTTCCCGGCGTGGCTATTCCCCCCCCCCCCCGGTTATTTCCCCACAGTGACTATTCCCCCAGCTAATTCCCCGCAGTGAACATTCCTCCCGGGCTATTCCCCCCCCCCCTCCCCCATGACCATTCCCTGACTATTTCCACCCGACTGTTTCCTGACTATTCCCACCCGGCTAATTCTCCCCCGTGACAATTACTCCCGGGATATCCCCCCCCCGTGACCATCCCCCCTCCTGACTATTCCCCCCGGCCCAAGACTAACCTCTAACCCCTAACCCGTTTTGTGACACCTTTCGCAATCAGCGTTACATAACACCAGTCCTTAGCCAGAATCAGGTGATGTCAGTTTATTAAACCTGACGTCACGAAATGACGAAATCTGTTCAACCGGAAAAGTGACTTGCATTTTTCTCTATTCGACGTGGGGAAAGAACCAAATAGGAAACCAAACGCATTAAGATTTCTGTGGTAAATTTACTTAAATGAGTGATTGATGATACATAAATATTAGGTATGTATTATGAGTTGCTCTGCATAGCATGTGGCATATGTTTTATTCATTCACTTCTTACGACAGGCAACGTTAACTTAAACCTATGGTTGTTTCGTTATTATCTTAGCGCCTCCCCATCGCTGTTACAGATTTCCTATCAATATGGCTACGTTATTCAACTATCGGACCAAAAAGAACATACGACGTGAGTTTGAGAGATGTGGTACTTTATATCATAACTCCTCCCAGCAACGGGTATAATTTTGTGTCACTTATTAATGGTATAGTAGGAGGGGAAGACGGGACACCGTTAGCACATAATATCCAAATACACTGATCGTGTTTTAAACAACTAACAGCGGTGTTTTGTCGTAATGGTACTTTTGGGACAAGAAAACAGAATAAAAAGTGGCCCATCTTCCCCCACCCTACTGTATTTCCTGTCCATATGTCCACGTTATGCAACTATCGCACTGAAAGGGTCAATATTACAACGCGAGTTTAAGAGTATACGACACTTTACAGCAGTATACATCATAACTTAAAACTCTTTTGCGTTTTTAAATGTGCCCCCTTCTCAAGCATCCTACAGATATTTATATGGTAGGGTGAGGGAAGATGGGACACCTTTAGCATATAATATCCAAATATCCTGATCTTGTTTTAAACAATTAACAACGGTGCATGGGAGTTGTAAACATACAGTTTCATAATTCTTTAAATGTTTTTTGCTTACTATACCAAATTGGAAGAGAAAATAAAATGAACAGGTGTCCCATCTCCCCCCACCCTACTATATCTACGAAAACATCTAAGTAATATAATGTTCGCAATATCCGGTCTTTCAAATTTGATACCAGATAAAACAAAGTTTTAGACACTAATAAAAAATACAACTTTAATATTCTCGCATTTTGTATTATTTATTTATATCATCCGATTTCAATTTGTACAATGGACGCTTATTGTTGTGCGTACAGATCATTTTCTTCCATGGCATCCATGATTTCTGCAAGAGAGTTTACGTTAATTTAAATAACCAAACGACTATTTTAAATTCTCTAATACTGTTTCTTAACTATAAAGAATGTCGTAGGTGGGGGGAGATGGGACACTTTTGGCTCATAATGCCCAAATATCCTGATCGTGTTTTTAACAATTAATAAGGTCTATGGAAAACGGTTTTATTTTAAGTCTTTGAATGTTCTTTGTTTACTACCCAATAAGACGGGAAAATATAATGAGAATGTGCCCCATCTTCCCAAACCCTACTATACAGCATTCGATTGAAAACCCCAAAATAACACAGACAACACATTTTATTGTGTTGTGAAAATTCTTATCACTCTCATATAAACTACAATCGTTTATTTGCGACATTTTCATCCTATTATTTTATCCCGTGCGCTTACCGTTAAGCATGCTGCTCTTTTCGTTCCACTTTGCCCATCTGCGACGACGGCGACGATCACCAGTCCACTCATCAACAGCAGCAGTAATGGTTTCGGTGAGGACGAGAAGTCCGATGAGAAGCAAGAGAAAAAGTGCTGACTTGTTCATCTGCAATAAATAAGTAATTATACCAGCCAGCACACAAGAACAAATCAGTTACTCACGTTTTTTCTTGAAAGAAATGATGAATTATTACAAAACTGAGCGGCTTTTATTACATTTAGCACGGTTTGATTGTTTCCGAAGCATCCGATTTCAGTAGTAAAATGTCTTCTTCTCCGTAAATGTAACGCACAAGCGCAGGAGCAATAGAACCAACTTGATCGAATATCCTTTAGAGTGTTTATGGTATTCCAGCTGGAAAAGTTAGTTTTCTTTCGTTTTGTTTCTATTTCTTTAATTCTCTGTTTTCGACAGAACCGTTTAATTAACGTGTTGGTGTTTCTTCTGTATCTTAACCATAGATATCATATATATAACTAGATTGCGCATCTGGTGTTCAGAATTGAAGTCAATTGAAGCGCGCCATTTTGAATCGTATGTGACCCACTCGTCTATTATCGTATATTGGTAATGTGTTTTTTGGGTTAGTTTTAGGCAGGAAAAACTAATTTAATCTAAACAAAAAGTTAACCTACGGCAGATATTCCTTTGTCGAGTCTGTATTTATATACTTTTAAGTTTTTGCGTTTTTAAAAGCGACGTTTGACCCGACTTTTACTGACGATTTACGTGAGAAACTTTAACTCTTAACATAGTTTAGCAAGGTGTTGCCATAATCAGGCAGTCTTCCACTTAGTTATTTAAAATTTACTTGTTGGTGATTCATTCTAGTGCGTAGCAATATTTATTAAATTTATAATGTCTAAACAAGGCAGATGCAGTATCTATATATAGGCCTATTTAAGTGTGGCAGTTATAGGCTCCAATGTATAATGGACTCGCATCAAGTTGTGTAGGTCTATTTATTTAAAACAAATGTATTCAAAGTGTGCAAATAGACACAACACATACAACGGGAGAGTGAGCTGTAAAGAAGTTTGATCCAAAGATTGGATCATGATGGAAAAACAAAACCCCCCCAAAAAAAATTTCATCAATGGAACACAGTAAACTGTTTCAGGGGCACACTTACAGATAACATAATTAATACATTATAGTAACATATTATCAATATAAAATATATTTATATACAAATAAATGTACAAATTGGTGCAGGTAAATAATTTTTGGAAGGAATATGTGGCTTTAGTGAATGTTTTAAGTATATGGTGGTGATAAAGCAAAAAGAAAGTTTCGCTGTTTGGTCCAATGAGTATTCAGTTGTGTGTGTGTGGGAGGTTTCTAGTGAGGAAGAATATTCGGACAAGCATCAGTGGTGGAAACTAATCTTAACCAGCAAGTTGATCCAGGTCTCTGCGACACATATTTTTTAGCCAGTATATCTGTATTTATCAAGGTAATTAAACAGTACTAGCTCGTAGCACACATGTAATAATTATATTATCATAACAACATTTTTATAATATGAGATTTCTAATATATATATATTGTTAATTTTACTTTGAACTGGTCAATCATAGTTTTAAAAACAGCTTGTTGGTTCCAACAGGATAAAGAAAATATGCTTTCTCTGTATATGCAACTATTGACCACAAATTTTCAAAATCTTTGTGTTGATTTTTAATTTATTTTAGAATTTAATTTAAAAAACAAAATTGAACAAAACATGCTGTAAAATGTCTAAACCTAATACTTCTAGGAAACAAAATATAAATAACTATTAGTCTACTATAAATTGTCTTATACTGCAATAAACATTATTGGTGATTAAACAGAACCAATTTATTTAACTTTTTTCGTACCAACTGTCGAGCAATAGGTTGATTGAATTCCTTTCCTAGATGATAAAACCCAATTTTCCAGTATGTCAATGCAAGTGATTTTATGAAGTGAAATGCATGGTTGTACATTACAGAAGAATCAGTCATATGATCATTTAGTTCTTCAAATAACTGAGGACTGTTATCCTCCAAAACAGATGTAGCAATGGCTAACGATATATCCCCTTTTCTACAAGAATAACAATTTAAGGTATGTGGATGTGTTGTAAGATCTGAAAGAATAAATTAATCTTTATTGTTTAAATATAATTTTATTAATTATTGTATAGGTAAATATGGTTTATGAAGAAAGAATTGCAAAGTTAAAGCCATACCTTGTGGTAATTTCCCCTTGCTAGTTGAAAGAAGCCTTTGAAATCCTATTTCAGTTTCTTCGAAATTTTTAAACCTGGTTGGTATGGCACTTTTATCCAGTTTGACTCTGGGCTCCATGAAATTTGATCCTGGCTCCATGAAAATCTTTAAAATATATATTTTAATTTATGTTAACCTTACTCTAATCAAATTTAAAATTAGCTACTGTTTTCATCTGTTTATTTTACTGTATAACCCTTTTCTCTTGTATGTTTAAGTAACAATAAAATATGATTTTCTTGATTTCAGTTGCAAACACTCCCTGTATGATCATCTTGACTTACGAGTGATAAGTTCGTGGATGGAGTTTCTTTATTGCCGTCTCATCTGCACTACCTTCACTATCACTTCTCCTCAGGCTTTTATACTGCATCCAAATTCACTGCATCGTGTTCCACGTTTTGACTTTTGACATAATTTTGATATAAAATTTCTCTGAAAATAAACTTGTATGTACAAATACAATGTAGTTTGTTTTCTCATATACTACTCTACCACTATATTATATTTGTATAAAAGCACCATTCGTAATTAATAACTATTGACTGATACAACTATAAAAATAAATTGATAAAAATTCTCACGTAATCTCAAATAACCGAGAGGCTGAATAAATTAAAAACCTTCACCAATGACCGTTATATGAAATCTAGTGAAATACAAACATTGCAAATATTTTTCCGCTGCTAGTGAAGAATCCTTACGTTATCCGCTAACTATTAACCCATAACTTCCAACCTCTAGCATTTCCCACCAGCCATCCGTGTCTACTTTCCCTTTACTATAAAATGTAATATTAATATAAATATTGGCTGTCCGGATGATACTAGTACAAATAATTTAAATTTTTCAGGGCATTTTAGATCATATGTAAACCTTTTTGTTCGGATTAAATTAGTTTTTAACCTTTAATAAATATTATTCTGAACTAGAATGAATCACCAACAAGTAAATTTTAAATAACTAAGTGGAAGACTGCCTGATTATGGCAACACCTTGCTAAACTATGTTAAGAGTTAAAGTTTCTCACGTAAATCGTCAGTAAAAGTCGGGTCAAACGTCGCTTTTAAAAACGCAAAAGCTTAAAAGTATATAAATACAGACCTAATAAAAGAATATCTGCCACAGGTTAACTTTTTGTTTTGATTAAATTAGTTTTTCCTGCCTAAAACTAACCCAAAAAACACATTACCAATATACGATAATAGACGAGTGGGTCACATACGATTCAAAATGGCGCGCTTCAATTGACTTCAATTTCACATTGGTTGAAAACACAAGATGCGCAATCTAGTTATATATATGATATCTATGATCTTAACACATCCCTGTCCACATGGCTACGTGATTTAACGATCCCACTGCAAAGGGAATATTCTAAACGAAACTATCATTTGTGCAGTTTAAGAGAATGCTACATCGTGCATCAAAAACCGAAACTAAAAGAAATCAAATATTAAAATTAGAAATATTTTCGAAACCTCTCTTTATATTCATCACACTTTTCTAAAATTTGCAGAAAAAAAACTTCTTGTTCGTTAATTTTTCTTTATTCATGCAGCATAACATTTACATCAAAAAGTAGAGGATTGGTTTAGACACTAAGTATTTAATTTGCTTGGCGATAATAGCGTGGTGAAATCAATAAATGCATTGACGAAGCCGTTTTTATAAAGTATGGACAGCGTGTTTGAAATAATAATATGCTTAAATGATGAAATATTGAATTGTAACGGATATATCTGAGAAACTCTACCGTGATTTTTCGTTTTGCTTTAATAACTTCCCGATAGGTTTCGCAATACTTGTTTTGTTCATTTCCTTGTTTGGAAAGAGCGTTTGTGTTATCCTGTTTTTGTTTCTTTATTATCTTTGCTCATTTTCATCTGAGAAACTGTACCTAGAAAAGCAATGGGATGTGTGGTGCGCTGTGACAACGTATGCGATGCTGTTTGGTTCTTTTTGATACATCTCCGTTTCTGCGACAAAGCGCAGTAGTGAGCGCTTGTCTCGAGCCGTAGGGTTACAATTTTAAAGGTTCTAGGCTATATCCCCCCAGGCGTTTTCCCATCGGCAATCCCACCGGCTAATTCCCCGCCGTGACTATTCCCCCCGGCTATTTCCCCACAGTGACTATTCCCCCCGACTGCTTCCCCCCTGACTATTCCCCCGGCCACTTCCCCATAGTGACTATTCCCCCGGCTACTTTCCCGGCGTGGCTATTCCCCCCGTCTATTTCCCCACAGTGACTATTCCCCCCGGTTATTTCCTCACAGTGACCATTCCTCCCGGGCTATTCCCCCCTCCCGTGACTATTACCCCATCGGCGTATATTTCCCCCGACTAACTTCAAACCCCTAACCCGTTTTGTGACACCTTTCGCAATCAGCGTTACATAACACCAGTCCTTAGCCAGAATCATGTGATGTCAGTTTATTAAACCTGACGTCACGAAATGACGAAATCTGTTCAACCGGAAAATTGACTTGCATTTTTTTATTCGACGTGGGAAAAGAACCAAATAGGAAACCAAACGAATTAAGATTTCTGTGGTGAATTTAGTTAGATGAGTGATAGATAATACTATGCATGTATTATGAGTTGCTCTGCATAGCATGTGGCATATGTTTTATTCATTCACTTCTTACGACAGGCAACGTTAACTTAAACCTATGGTTGTTTCGTTATCATCTTAGCGCCTCCCCATCGCTGTTACAGATTTCCTATCAATATGGCTACGTTATTCAACTATCGGACTAAAAAGAACATACGACGTGAGTTTGAGAGATGTGGTACTTTATATCATAACTCCTCCCAGCAACGGGTATAATTTTGTGTCACTTATTAATGGTATAGTAGGAGGGGAAGACGGGATACCGTTAGCACAAAATATCCAAATACACTGATCGTGTTTTAAACAACTAAGAGCGGTGTTTTGTCGTAATGGTACTTTTGGGACAAGAAAACAGAATAAAAAGTGGCCCGTCTTCCCCCACCCTACTGTATTTCCTGTCCATTTGTCCACGTTATGCAACTATCGCACTGAAAGGGTCAATATTACAACGCGAGTTTAAGAGTATACGACACTTTACAGTTTACATCATAACTTAAAACTCTTTTGCGTTTTTAAATGTGCCCCCTTCTCCAGCATCCTACAGATATTTATATGGTAGGGTGAGGGAAGATGGGACACCTTTAGCATATAATATCCAAATATCCTGATCTTGTTTTAAACAATTAACAACGGTGCATGGGAGTTGTAAACATACAGTTTCATAATTCTTTAAATGTTTTTTGCTTACTATACCAAGTTGGAAGAGAAAATAAAATGAACAGGTGTCCCATCTCCCCCCACCCTACTATATCTACGAAAACATCTAAGTAATATAATGTTCACAATATCCGGTCTTTCAAATTTGATACCAGATAAAACAAAGTTATGGACACTAATAAAACATACAACTTTAATATTCTCGCTTTTTGTATTATTTATTGATATCATCCGATTTCAATTATTGTACAATGGACGCTTATTGCTGTGCGTACAGATCATTTTCTTCCATGGCATCCATGATTTCTGCAAGAGAGTTTACGTTAATTTTAATAACCAAACGACTATTTTAAATTCTCTAATACTGTTTCTTAACTATAAAGAATGTCGTAGGTGGGGGGAGATGGGACACTTTTGGCACAAAATGCCCAAATATCCTGATCGTGTTTTCAACAATTAATAAGGTCTATGGAAAACGGTTTTATTTTAATTCTTTGAATGTTCTTTGTTTACTACCCAATAAGACGGGAAAATATAATGAGAATGTGCCCCATCTTACCAAACCCTACTATACAGCATTCGATTGAAACCCCCAAAATAACACAGACAACACATTTTATTGTGTTGTGAATATTCTTATCACTCTCATATAAACTACAATCGTTTATTTGCGACATTTTCATCCTATTATTTTATCCCGTGCGCTTACCGTTAAGCATGCTGCTCTTTTCGTTCCACTTTGCCCATCTGCGACGACGGCGACGATCACCAGTCCACTCATCAACAGCAGCAGTAATGGTTTCGGTGAGGACGAGAAGTCCGATGAGAAGCAAGAGAAAAAGTGCTGACTTGTTCATCTGCAATAAATAAGTAATTATACCAGCCAGCACACAAGAACAAATCAGTTACTCACGTTTTTTCTTAAAAGAAATAATGAATTATTGCAAAACTGAGCGGCTTTTATTACATTTAGCAAAGTTTGATTGTTTCCGAAGCATCCGTTTTCAGTAGTAAAATGTCTTCTTCTCCGTAAATGTAACGCACAAGCGCAGGAGCAATAGAACCAACTTGATCGAATATCCTTTAGAGTGTTTATGGTATTCCAGCTGGAAAAGTTAGTTTTCTTTCGTTTTGTTTCTATTTCTTTAATTCTCTGTTTTCGACAGAACCGTTTAATTAACGTGTTGGTGTTTCTTCTGTATCTTAACACATTCCTGTCCACATGGCTACGTGATTTAACGATCCCACTGCAAAGGGAATATTCTAAACGAAACTATCATTTGTGCAGTTTAAGAGAATGCTACATCGTGCATCAAAAACCGAAACTAAAAGAAATCAAATATTAAAATTAGAAATATTTCCGAAACATCTCTTTATATTCATCACACTTTTCTAAAATTTGCAGAAAAAAACTTCTTGTTCGTTAATTTTTCTTTATTCATGCAGCATAACATTTACATCAAAAAGTAGAGGATTGGTTTAGACACTAAGTATTTAATTCGCTTGGCGATAATAGCATGGTGAAATCAATAAATGCATTGACGAAGCCGTTTTTATAAAGTATGGACAGCGTGTTTGAAATAATAATATGCTTAAATGATGAAATATTGAATTGTAACGGATATATCTGAGAAACTCTACCGTGATCTTTCGTTTTGCTTTGATAACTTCCCGATATGTTTCGAAATACTGGTTTTGTTCATTTCCTTTTTTGGAAAGAGCGTTTGTGTTATCCTGTTTTTGTTTCTTTATTATCTTTGCTCATTTTCAACTGAGAAACTGTACCTAGAAAAGCAATGGGATGTGTGGTGCGCTGTGACAACGTATGCGATGCTGTTTGGTTCTTTTTGATACATCTGAGAAACTCTATCGTGATCTTTCGTTTTGCTTTAATAACTTCCCGATATGTTTCGAAATACTTGTTTTGTTCATTTCCTTTTTTGGAAAGAGCGTTTGTGTTATCCTGTTTTTGTTTCTTTATTATCTTTGCTCATTTTCAACTGAGAAACTGTACATAGAAAAGCAATGGGATGTGTGGTGCGCTGTGACAACGTATGCGATGCTGTTTGGTTCTTTTTGATACATCTCCGTTTCTGCGACAAAGCGCAGTAGTGAGCGCCTCTCTCGAGCCGTAGGGTTACGATTTTAAAGGTTCTAGGCTATATCCCCCCAGGCGTTTTCCCATCGGCAATCCCACCGGCTAATTCCCCGCCGTGACTATTCCCCCCGGCTATTTCCCCACAGTGACTATTCCCCCCGACTGCTTCCCCCGTGACTATTCCCCCGGCCACTTCCCCACAGTGACTATTCCTCCCGGATATTTCCCCACCGGCTACTTTCCCGGGGTGGCTATTCCCCCCCCCCGGTTATTTCCCCACAGTGACTATTCCCCCAGCTAATTCCCCGCAGTGACCATTCCTCCCGGGCTATTCCCCCCTCCCCTTCCCCATGACCATTCCCTGACTATTTCCACCCGACTGTTTCCTGACTATTCCCACCCGGCTGTTTCCCCCCGGCTAATTCTCCCCCGTGACAATTACTCCCGGGATATCCCCCCCCCGTGACCATCCCCCGTCCTGACTATTCCCCCCGGCCCAAGACTAACCTCTAAACCCTAACCCGTTTTGTGACACCTTTCGCAATCATCGTTACATAACACCAGTCCTTAGCCAGAATCAGGTGATGTCAGTTTATTAAACCTGACGTCAAGAAATGACGAAATCTGTTCAACCGGAAAAGTGACTTGCATTTTTCTCTATTCGACGTGGGGAAAGAACCAAATAGGAAACCAAACGCATTAAGATTTCTGTGGTAAATTTAGTTAAATGAGTGATTGATGATACATAAATATTAGGTATGTATTATGAGTTGCTCTACATAGCATGTGGCATATGTTTTATTGATTAACTTCTTACGACAGGCAACGTTAACTTAAACCTATGGTTGTTTCGTTATTATCTTAGCGCCTCCCCATCGCTGTTACAGATTTCCTATCAATATGGCTACGTTATTCAACTATCGGACTAAAAAGAACATACGACGTGAATTTGAGAGATGTGGTACTTTATATCATAACTCCTCCCAGCAACGGGTATAATTTTGTGTCACTTATTATTGGTATAGTAGGAGGGGAAGACGAGACACCGTTAGCACATAATATCCAAATACACTGATCGTGTTTTAAACAACTAAGAGCGGTGTTTTGTTGTAATGGTACTTTTGGGACAAGAAAACAGAATACAAACTGTCCCATCTTCCCCCACCCTACTGTATTTCCTGTCCATTTGTCCACGTTATCGACTATCGCACTGAAAGGGCAATATTACAACGCGAGTTTAAGAGTATGCGACACTTTACAGCAGTATACATCATAACTCAAAACTCTTTTGCGTTTTTAAATGTGCCCCCTTCTCCAGCATTCTACAGATATTTATATGGTAGGGTGAGGGAAGATGGGACACCTTTAGCATATAATATCCAAATATCCTGATCTTGTTTTAAACAATTAACAACGGTGCATGGGAGTTGTAAACATACAGTTTCATAAATCTTTAAATGTTTTTTGCTTACTATACCAAATTGGAAGAGAAAATAGAATGAACAGGTGTCCCATCTCCCCCCACCCTACTATATCTACGAAAACATCTAAGTAATATAATGTTCGCAATATCCGGTCTTTCAAATTTGATACCAGATAAAACAAGGTTTTAGACACTAATAAAAAATACAACTTTAATATTCTTGCATTTTGTATTATTTATTGATATCACTCGATTTCAATTATTGTACAATGGACGCTTATTGTTGTGCGTACAGATCATTTTCTTCCATGGCATCCATAATTTCTGCAAGAGAGTTTACGTTAATTTAAATAACCAAACGACTATTTTAAATTCTCTAATACTGTTTCTTAACTATAAAGAATGTCTTATGCTTTGTGGGGGGAGATGGGACACTTTTGGCACATAATGCCCAAATATCCTGATCGTGTTTTTAACAATTAATAAGGTCTATTGAAAACGGTTTTATTTTAAGTCTTTGAATGTTCTTTGTTTACTACCCAATAAGACGGGAAAATAGAATGAGAATGTGCCCCATCTTACCAAACCCTACTATACAGCATTCGATTGAAAACCCCAAAATAACACACACAACACATTTTTTGTGTTGTAAAAGTTTTTATCACCCTCAGTGAATTACAATAGTTTATTTGCGACATTCTCATCCTATTATTTTATCCCGTATATGCTTACCGTTAAGCATGCTGCTCTTTTGGTTCCACTTTGTCCATCTGCGACGACGGCGACGACGATCAGTCCACTCAGCAGTAGTGGTTTCGGTGAGGACGATGAGTCCGATGAGAAGCAAGAGGAGAAGTGCTGACTTGTTCATCTGCAATAAATAAGTAATTATACCAGCCAGCACACAAGAACAAATCAGTTACTCACGTTTTTCTTGAAAGAAATGATGAATTATTGCAAAACTGAGCGGCTTTTATTGCATTCAGCACTGTTTGATTGTTTCCGAAGCATCCGTTTTCAGTAGTAATTTTTTTTCTTCTCCGTAAACCTAACGCACAAGCCCCGGCATCATAGAACCAAATTGTTCAAATATATTTTAGACTGTTTATAATAGAGCAGGAAGCTGTTTATGATAGACCTCCAGCTGGAAAATTTAGTTTTCTTTCGTTTTGTTTCACAACTTCGCGTTATGTTTCTCTTTTTTCATTCTCTGTTTCTTTTTCATCTTAACACAAGCCTGGTCACATAAGGCTTAATGAAGTAACGATCGCACTGCAGAAGGAACATTCTAAAGCCGCAATTATTCAAGGCGAATCGCTGCTACTATTGTGTGCGTATATGTGTCCGTAAGTAAGACACTTAACGGCAATTGCTTTAACCCAGTGGTCACTAATGGGCTGTCCAAATCACCAGCCATACATAAAAAATGAAAAAAATCATCCAAAACATAATCACTCACAAAGTAACATACATGGTAACTCGTACGCTGGCACGAGGTGTATGAACACTCACTTGTTATAACGACTGTGCTTTCCAGCGACTCGAGGATAAAGTAAAGCAAGTTACATGCATCTTGCTCACTAAAAATCGCTTTTGTTGGAGTTTCTTAGATGTATCCATTTTAATTCAATATTGTATCGTTTAAGCATAATGTTATTTCAAACACGCTGTCTTTATAAAAACGGCTTTGTCAATGCATTTATTGATTTCACCACGCTATTATCGCCGAGCAAATTATATACTCAGTCTAGTTACTCTAGTATAAACCAACCCTCTACTCTATGATGTAAATGTTATACTGCATGAATAAGGAAAAGTTAATCGACAAGAAGTATTTTCTGCAAAGTTTAGTGAAAAGTTTTGATGATTATAAAGAGATGTTTTGATGAACATAAAGAGATGAATATTTTCTTTTGTAATATAAAAACCGCCGCTGGTATCTTTGAAAGGGAATGTTTCTTCGGAAAGACACTTTAGGCCGATTACTTTAATGAAATCGTTACTTACGGTTGGCCTAAACTAAACTGTCAGCCATACAAAAGTAAACATTCTCCAAAATCAATTTCCCATAACGTCACATATACAGTAACAGTCAAATGGGCATGATATGTGCAAAACATAACGCCCGTGTTACATTAAGACTGCTGTGGTTGCCCGCCACGCAAAGATAAAACAAGGAACAATCGTTACATTCAATACACCAGCTGTTATAGTTAAAGATAGATTACGTTTTGTTTTATGACTTCCCGTTAGGTTTTTGAATTAAACTCTTTTTCTTTTTTTCTCTCTTTTGACAAGGAGCGTTTATTTAGTTACAGTTGTTTTCCTATTATCTTAGTCATTATAGTGCATTCTCATTTGAGAAACTCTACCAAGAGAAGAAATTGTATGCGTGGTGCGTTGCCGTAACATATGCTGGTTCTAGTAAAATATCTGTACATTATTTCTTGAATAGATAAATCATTATATATCTTGTACAGTATATTCATGTTTGTATTGAACGTGAGCAAATAAATCTGTGTTTTATACATCCAAATTATAGATTTGTAGTTTTAATTTATTACTCCGTTCCAACGGTTGTCCAAACTTTTAGTACACCAATATACAAATTATCATAGTACGTTGGGGGAAGACGGGACAACTTTTCATTCTATTTTCCTTGGCCAGTTTGGTAGTAAACAAAAAAAGTTAAAAAAATATAAAACAGCATCTTCGCGACTTTCAAAGACCGGTGTTAATTGCTCAAAACATTATTAGGATAATTGAATATTATGTAATAAAGGTGTCCTCTCTTCCCCTGCCCAATCACATACGGCCCGCTCAGGCGGCAACGAGCATTGCAGTCTATGCTTATCGTACACTTCTGCTCAAAGCACAAAAGATACACCGAAATTGGCTATAGTGTTTTACAGCGAGTAATTCATCATTACAACTTAGCCCACCATTCACTTCGACCACTAGCAACTACGCATGTCTGTACACTAAGTTGGCAATGCAATGGGGGATTACTACGCATGTCTGATTGCGTCTTTTACAATTTTTCATTACTCATAACTCAAAAAATGATATGTATATGTACAACACATAACACAAGGCAATTTACTTGTGTTTCTATTTCTTAGTTGTAACTGCCCAATCTTTCTTCATTAATATATTCACGTCGTGATGGAACCGTTTTTAACTAAGAGTTGCATTAAATTTGGCCCGACGTTCTGCACATGCGTAGTGGCTTCGCGGCATTGCGCAATAGCGCCCGGCCCAAATATGGCTACCCTTTATACGCGCAAAACAATGCCTCCACCCCAGCGTGTTAATCTTCGTTATCACTTATTATCTAGCAGACAATAGTAACTAGGCGCAAACACGTATCGGGTGGAATGATATAGTAGGTTGGGAGAAGATGGGACAGCTTTAGCAGAAAATATATAAATATCCTGGTCGTGTTTAAACAATTACCAATGGTCTATGAAAGTCGCAAGGAAAAGGTCTTATAATTCTTAGGTTGTTCTTTGTTTACTACCAAAATGTACGAGAAAATGGAATTAAAAGGTGTCCCATCTTCCCCCACCCCACTGTACTTTAATACACCAACTAAATTTAATTTCTTATTTATCAAGACCATGTAGGTGCACAACGTATTGAATACGACGAATCGACGTTATTCTGGTGGAAAATAAATAATACTTTGTTTTGCGCTATGGCATCGTTTACTTGGTTTGGATGTATACGCTTTATTTTAAAATATTTTAAAATTAATTATTTTAAAATTAACACGATCCTGCCAGGACTCGAACCTGGAATCTCCTGATTCGTAGTCAGGCGCCTTATCCATTGGGCCACAGGACCGATTCCAAAACAAGCACATATATACTTGTTTAGCCTGTTAGAACTTACTTATAAGAGGAAGGAAGTTATTTAAGAAAACTAATATGGTGGTATCTCGTTCCATTTGGTAGTAAACAAAGAACATTTAAAGAGTTAGAAAACCGTATCTTTACGACTCCGATAGGCTGTTGTTATTTGTTTCAAAAACGTTCATGATGACCATGAGGATAAAGCATGTTACATTCATTCATGTTATGCGATTATCCTCATGTCGTTTAAATGTAGCTTGCTTTATATCCTCGCTTGCCCGGAAAACGACAGTTGTTATTACACGGGTGCCATACTTTATACACCTCGTGTAAAACTTTAAAGTTACCATGTACGTAACTTTGTTAGTTTTTATTATATTAGTTCTGTGTTTTTTTTCTGTGTTATACGACAACAGTACCACTACCAATAATAATAAAAATAACCATTTTATTTTCTCCTCAGTTTACATGCCAGGTGACGACGGAAATGCCCCTCCTCCTCAGCTGGTGCAAGACCTGATCACCCATTGTGAACTGAACAACACCAACGTCATTATTGGCACGGATGCCAACTCTCATCATACTTTCGGGGGAAGTAACGACTGTAACAACAGAGGAACTGCACTCCTAGAATTTCTGATGAGTTCTATGCTGACAGTATGCAACACTGGCATCCGTTTCCTAACTTGGTCTATACTAACTTTGGGTTTACCTATCCCCACTAGCCGATGTAAATCGGATCTGGCTCTTTGGGTCCTAGCCAAACACCAAGAAGAATGGACAAAACATGACGGGTGCAGGCAGACGAAGGAGTATAGGAGAAACATTAGCAGGTGTTTTTCCGAACAACTCCTGAAGCTGCCAAGGCAAACGTTACGTTCCATTCTTCAAGTGATAACAGGGCATGGCATGTTTGCCAGTCATCTGCATAAACTTAAAAAAAGTGAGAGTCCCATCTGCCCTGTCTGTGACGAGGAAGATGAGACATCCTTTCATTATGTTGGCATATGTCCAGCATATGCGAACGCAAGACGGGAGCATCTAAACTTGACCGAGCTGTCAAGGGAAGATCTCCAATCCATCACCATTAAAGCCCTTGTCGCCTACCTTCGGGGAAGCGCCAGGCTCCTTAAACTGGAAAGGTCCATGCAGTAGCACCCCGGGTGTTGGGATAATGGGTCAATTATGGCCTAAATCCTAGGGCCCTGGCGTGCCACGCCGCGGGACCTCACCCACATAGAATAGAATAGAATAGAATAGAGGGTGGGTGGAGATGGGACACATGTTCATTCTATTTTCTCTTCCAATTTGGTAGTAAGCAAAAAACATTCAAAAAATTATGAAACTGTATGTTCATAACTCCGTAGCCATATCGATAGGAAATCTGTAACAGCGATGGGGAGGCGCTTAGATGATAACGAAACAACCATAAGTTTAAGTTAACGTTGCCTGTCGTAAGAAGTAAATGAATAAAACATATGCCACATGCTATGCAGAGCAACTCATAATGCATACATAATATATATGTATTATCTATCACTTATCCAAAGAGATTAAAACCTATGGTTTTAATCTCTTTGACTCATCTAACTAAATTCACCACAGAAATCTTAATGCGTTTGGTTTCCTATTTGGTTCTTTCCCCGCGTCGAATAAAAAAAATGCAAGTCACTTTTCCGGTTGAACAGATTTCGTCATTTCGTGACGTCAGGTTTAATAAACTGACATCACATGATTCTGGCTAGGGACTTGTTATGTAACGCTGATTGCGAAAGGTGTCACAAAACGCTGAGTAGCGGAAGTTAAAGCAGTTTTATGTCATATAGGTATTAGTTAGCGTTTATGCAAATGTATTATTTTCTTAAAATTGTATTTTTATTATTATTTTATTAGAATTTGGGTTGGTGTGACTGTGTTAAGTGTAAGATCAGGAAATTAAGCATGCGGCTTGAGATTCATGTATGCCTTATGGTATTACTCATCCAAGTAGTCCAATATGTTCACTGTGCACAAGTAACTCCATTAACGGTGGCCAACCCAAACAATATATTGAAAACAAAACTCCAATCTCATACAACTGTAAATAATGAGCTTTTCTCTGCTGTCAACAACTTTAACATTGAGCACATGACCAAGTTATTGAGAAATGGTCTACAAAGTTCGCCATCAAATGTATCAGATGATTGTATCGTGTCATTTCTTCAGTTGGCTAACGATATACTTGTATCAATAGAGCAACATCAATTGATGCAAAGTTATGCCGTAAAAGGTACTTTGATTACAAAATTACAAAAACCTGAAAGTTATTTTTTTACCTTAAACACCCAATTCTACATCAATATTGTATAAATACAAGAATGTAACTTACTTTATTCTCCCATGGCCCTATAAGGGTGTTTTGTTTGAATAAGGGTGTTTTGTTTTATACACCTCGTGCCAGCTTATGAGTTACCACGCATGTTACTTTGTGGAATTGTTTTGACTGTAATATTATTACAATATGATAACTTTATTTGTCTATTGATTACGGTAACGAAAATTTAAAAAATTTCAGCAAAAAGACTTTTTAATTTGTGAAATTAAAAAAACAAATAATAATGCCTTAAAGTAATGGGCCTTGAGTTCATCTTAGCGTGTACATAATTATAAACCATTAACCATCTGTACTTGTTTCTATTAGAAGACTAACTTGATATTAATTAAACATAAATGGCCAGTTTGTTTGCTAGGTGTAGCGACCACGCTTATTTTCTTTCAAATAAATGTAAATATGTTTTTAACTGAAAGCGTGTTTTAACAACTGTTGTTTTGTCACTATATCCTGTCTTTTGCTCTTTTGGTTTAAATTTTTTTTTAATCTTTGCTACCCTTATCGAGACAAATAAAGTTATTATTTTTATTATTATAATAATATGAACAAATACCCTCAGTGTTTGATGCTTGGGGCAAGTTAGAAAGTGGAATCTTGGAAGGAAATGTGGCGTGGCCAGGAAGATATTACGAGTGTGAAAATATAAAACATGGAAATTTTACTGGGAACTATTGCTCAATGTATGTTGGTACACCTGCACAAGCAGTAAGTTCCAAGTTTTAAAACTGATTTTCTAGTCTAAAAAAGCAGTAAAATAGTGCAAAAATGACCAAACTATAAACTACTGTTTGTAAACACATATATTGCTTTTCCATTAGTAAAATAGCAACTAACTTATAATCTTATAAATAATATAACCTTATAAATAATCCCAATTTTTACTTTTTACACAAAGTTACTAAAAGTAAAAAGCTCTTTTTGTGTATTCCTTAGTTTTCTATTCACTAATTAAACAAAGAAGCTTATGTATTAATGCTACATCTTCTATAGAAGTTGTGAGGATATAGTTTATTAGTTTTATAAAGTTCTTTGTTTACTAAATGGAGCAAGAAAACAATGTGAAAAAGCGTCCCATCTTCCCTGATCTTACTGTATGTTTTTTTAACACAAAATCATCAAACATATCACATGTAAACACATTTTAATAATTATGATGCAATAACAGGTTGCGTTTGGCATTGGAACGCCCACTGGAGTTACAGTTGGCGGTTGCTTTCCTGATAAATGCAACAACAGTGAACTTTACCAAATATTTCAACCATTGGCTCAGTCTCATAATCTCACAGTACAAGTTAATTGTCCAAATGTCAGCATTACTTGGGGTTTTAAAGAAGGATTTGGTTTGTAAGTTTTGTTTGGAAATTTATTAAAATACAAATATATATATATATATATATTTAAAAAAAATAAACAAAATAAGTCTAAAATAAAACAAAAAACAGATTTTTTTTCTAAGCTATAAATGAATGTCAACACAAGCCACGTTTAACAAAAGAAAAACATGTTTGAACCTAGGTGTGAACTGTTTACTTTGTCCCGCACAATTCAATAGCAATTGTTCAATTTCATACAAATAGTAAAATATAGGAACTAAATACCCAGGCTTTAAATGAAAAAATGAATAAATGTAATTTACTTTATCCTCGTGTGGACAGAAAATGACAGTCGTTATAGCATGAGTGTTTTGTTTGATACACCTCGTGCCAGATTACCAGTTACTGTGTATATTACTTTACACAACATTTTATTAATAAATCACAGGTTTGTTTGCATTGTTCTTGCATTGTGTGTGATTGCTTCAACTACATATGATTACATGTCACAATTAAAATCAAATTCATTGAAACTGGAATTTTCTGACACAAATACTTTACTGAACCCAGATGAAAACAAACAACAAACTCAAGGTTTATATAACATATAGTTTGAGAAATTTTGTTCAACAAACATTGTAGTCTATAAAATTATGCAATGTAACTTTAACTTACTTTATCCTCGCGTGGCTGGAAAACGACAGTCGTTATAACATAGGTTTCTGTTTCATACGCCTTGTGCCTGCTTACAAGTTACCAAGTATGTTACTTTCTGGGTGATTGTTTAAAAAAGTCACACCAAAACCATCAACTCTAAAACAAACTTTAAATTTTACCTGACCTATTACTGTTGCAAATATTTGCCCTAAGTGATTCTTATTTAAAGTTTAATTTATTTGTTATTTTTAAAAATACTGACCACAAAAAAGTTTGCCAACCTTGTTTTAGTTTGTTAGGCTAACTTAAAAATATTTCTGTTTTTTTTTCAGGCAAACTCCACAAACTTGCAATATCATTCTCAGTGATAACAAACACCAGGATTCTGTTAAATACTGATCAAAAACCTGGTCAAATAAATTGTTTGCATGGAATGAGGTTCCTTAGCATGTCTTGGGTAATGCTTGGGCATTCTTTTCTGTTTTCAGTTAGTTATTCTGGTAAGAAAATAGGTTTTATAGGTTGTTGTGTTAGCTTTTACTTATTATTTAGCTAAATCATTTTCTTTCATTCATTTATTCCCTGTTTTTAAAATCGCAATTTTCATAAACAATTATGCGACATAATGTACACTAATATTTTGTGTCAAGAAAAAAGGGAAACCTATGTTTTTAACTCGTGAAATAAACCTTTGTGCTTTTACCAACAGCAATGTTAAAACTATTCTGGACAAAGTGGTATTGTGGGAAAAACAAGAAACAACTATTGTAGGCAAAGTAGTAACTAATGGGTTGTCCAGATTGTCCGTCATACACAAATTGACTGTTGTTTTCTGCTATGTTTCTTTAAAGTATAAAGCAAATATTTTAATTGGGTATTTCATCTCTTATGAGAGCCAATTTTTTTATAGTAATCTTTTTCCAAAATAATAAACCAGTGCACAGACTGGTCCAATTGTACATTGGACCTATATACTATATTTCTAATGCTTTGTTTGCTTTGTCCATATTATTACTGCTTGCAGAAACAATGCAACAGCAGCTGAAATTATGCAATATAATTGCATGTGATCCTAAACTAACATTGCTGTTCAAATAATCGTTTAGTAAATAAGTTTGACGTAAATGAAGTTTAAATCTGTAAATCATCTGTTTATGGCATATCATGGGATTCTGTAAAAGTTAAAATCTTTTTTGTTTAGGGCATATTTTTAAATTATCGACAATTGCTCTAACCCAGTGGTCACTAATGGGTTGTCTAAATTATCAGCCATACATATAAAAAACAATCAAAAAAATAATCAGTCACAAAGTAACATACATGTTTACTTGTAAGCTGGCACAAGGTGTATGAAACAGAACACCCGTGTTTAACGACTGTCGTTTTTTATGCAAGGATAAAGTAAGTTACCTTCAAGAATAATTTTCTATTGTTAAATATCTTTAAATTACAATTTCAGATAATATTATGTTTTCTGCACGGTACTTTATCGAACATTGGGACTTTCAAGCAGTTGCGAATGCCACAGTTTCCGTTGATTCCTTCTTTTATTTAAGTGGTTTGCTCGTTGCTTATCTTGGTATGAAAGAAATTAATAGAAGAGATGGCAAAATGAATGTTCCGCTCATGTACCTACATCGGTACTTAAGGTATCATATGGCTTGTTTGTCTGCTCGGTTTAGTTTACAGTTGACGATTTAGGTTCAAGACCCAATGCTGCAACCATTATTAGCACTTAGTGTCTTTAAACAAGACACAGAATGTTGAGTCTTTGAGCACACTTTGATTTTTTTAGAAGACTAATTTAATAATAATTAAACATAAATGGCTTGTTTGTCTGCTAGCGACCACGCTTATTTTTTTCCAATTAAATGTAAATATTTTTTTAACTGTTACTGTAACCAAGAGACAAATAAACTTATTATTACATTATTTTATTATCATGACAAACTAATATTAAACTGTCTTTGCAATGATGTGTTTTAACTGTCGTTGCAAATTCACCTTGTGTCTGCTTGAATCACCAGTTCCAACTTTGGGGCGATTATTTAGACACATAAATTTAAACACAACTTGTTACTTGTGTATATAAAAACCTACATTTCCATGTTATAACTTCCAAATTGATTTGTCTCTTTTAAATAAATTAGGATTTTTTATATACCTTAATTGTAAAACTGTGTTTATTGAATGAATGAATGAATGAATGAATGTGGCTTACTTTATCCTCGCGTGGCCGGAAAACGGCAGTTGTTATTACACGGGTTTAACACCTCGTGCCAGCTTACGAGTTACCATGTATGTTACTTTGTGTCAGATTATTTTTTGGATATAATCATTTTATTTATGTATGGCCTATAATTTGGAAAACCCATTAATTACCACTGGGTTGGAGCAATTACGGTTACGTGTCTTGCCCAAGAACATACCCCCACAATTGTAGCAGTGACTAGCCTTGAACCCAGTTCGTAACACATCTTCATGTTCCAGGCTTACACCTGCATATGCATTCTGTATTTTACTCTGTGTAAGTATCTACCCAATGTTGGGAGATGGTCCAAACTGGCCAGCTATCACTGTGGCACTTTCTGAGAGTTGTCAAAAATCCTGGTGGAGCAACCTCTTGTACTTTAACAATCTTTATCCAGCCAACATGGCTGAAGAGGTAAGCAGACAACTTTAATTTTAAAAAAAGTATTGCTATGTTCGAACTTTGTCTTTTTGGCCACGATTAAATGAATACCCTTTTTAAAAGATCATAAAAGCAACATTTGTTTTTATTTATTCATGCTTTTTTGTGTTAAGGCATGTAAAACACAGGGTTGAAAAAACTGTAAAACTTATATTTGAAAAGGGCTGAAAAAACTTTAATCTATATTTTTTTAATAGTTTAGTATAGCCTATTGATTTCAACTCAGTAAACGTGCCAGTAATTTTTCTCTTTTTTGCAAACCAAATAATCAAAACAACATAAAAGTTTAAATTATAAGTTTGGATTAATTATTTGCTTGATATTTCAGTGCTATGGTTGGGGGTGGTACTTGGCCAATGACACACAGTTCTATCTGCTTGCTCCACTGTTTCTTTATGCTTTGTACAAGTAAGACTTAGTAATATTGATATGAATAAATGATATAACATGACTTACTTCATTCTTGTGTGGCTGGAAAGTGACGGTCCTTATAGCACGGGTGTTCTGTTTCATACACCTTGTGTCAGCTCACGAGTTACCATGTATGTTACTTTGTGGTTAGTTATTTTTGGGGGGAATTTTTTATTACGTATGACTGATAATTTGGACAACTCATTAGTGACCACTGGCTAAAGCAATTACTGTTAAGTGTCTTGGACTCATACCCCCACAATAGTAGCAGCCATGATCTTTAAACTCATTACCTCTGGGTTAAAGGCAGGCGCACTAACCACTTTGCGACGGCACTGGTTGATATGAATTATTAGTTGCGTTTTATATTGTAATGTAGTTCAAATAATCAACTAGTGTTGGTGCCCTGTTAAACTGATGTCAGGAGTTGCTTTTTCACTTGGGTTTTTGAAAATATGACTAACAATAAAGATAAAAAGGAAATAATTTTCCAAACTAGTTGTACTGCCCACTTGTAAATTTGTTAGTAGACACGGTGTGTAAGAATAACTCAACTCTATTATGTTAAGACTACATATAAAATGCCTATATGTTGCCCTGCCAATGGAGCATAGGGCCTTTTAATTTTTCTGCTTTAAAAAAATTAAAATGTTGAATTTTTCATAAAGTAAGAAAAAAGTTAAAATGTAAATTTTATTGACAAATTAACACCTCAAACATTTTTTTTTTTTTTACAAAATTTGTTTTCACAGAATTCCTGCTGTTGGCATTGCATTAGTTTCGATATTTGCAACAGCCAGTATAGCAGTAACAGGAGGGTTTTCTGCTCATACCAACCAACAGCCACAAGTCATTGATATAGGAGCACTTGCATAGTATGTTGAGTTTTTGTCTAAATAAATTTTGTGCCTAAAATTAAATAAATATGTTTTTTATTGAAAAAACAACAACCTAAAATTGAATAAATAATTTTTTTGATTGTAAACCTAAACTGGGTCTATTTATGTTCTTTCTTGCAGTTTTTATGAGTTAGTGCCTAAAATGTGATTTAATTACCTATAACTTTAGCAATACACCCTGAGATATTAAATGCCGTTATTTTTGAATGTTTATCAGACTTTCGCATATGTAGATTTATATGCTGTTTTAATAAGCAGCCTTAAAAAATTTGAGGATTTAAAAAAGTAAAAATATACTGGTAAATGCCAGTATACAAAGTTTTACATCCTTACTGTTTTTTTTTTTGTTTTTTTCTGTTACAGCTACATGGCAAATTCACCGTTCGTTCATCCCCACTCCAATGGTACCAACAATACAGTGTTTGATGCCGACCCAGCTTCACAGTATAGCCCCTATATGTTTGACTTATACACCAAGCCTTGGTGCCGAATTGGTGCTTGGCTGGTTGGACTTTTGACTGGTTACTTGCTTCATGTCAACAACAACAAAATCAAAATGCCAAAGGTTATTATTTCTTTTATTTTTTATAGAATTGCATATTGATTATTGTATTATTGCTATTATATGATTCGTTAGTTTTAGAAATTAACCAAATTTAAGCCATGTTCCAGGGTTTAAGCGCACTCACATTTTTTTTAATAGCTAGTACCAGGTTGCCAGGTTCGATGCTTGATACTGCTAACATTAACCGCAAATGTGTCATTGGGCAAGACGCTTAATGAGCTTTAACCCATTTCGGCTCCGTGGCCAAATGGTTAGCGCGCCTGCCTCTGACCCAGAGGTAATGGGTTCAAGGCTTGTCACTGCTACCATTGTGGGCGTATTTGTCCTTGAGAAAGACACTTAACGGAAATTGCTCCAACCCAGTGGTCACTAATGGATGTGTTACCTCACTATGCGAGGATAAAGTAAGTATCACTCGTTCAAATTTTTTTAGGTTGTTGTGGCACTTGGTTGGATCGCTGCTGTTGCTTTGAACTGCAGCATTCTCTATGGACTTTTCCCAACTATTAGGGATGGGAGTTTGCTGAATAATAACACAGCTGCATTTTACAATGCAATGTTTAGACCATTGTGGTGCGTTGGATTGGCCTGGGTCACTGTGGCCTGTGTGAGTGGTTATGGAGGTAAGAAGACCGCATAAATTTCTGTACATTTTTGTATAGTAGAGTTGGGGAAAATGGGACACTTTTTTTATTCTATTTTCTTGTCCTATTTGGTAGTAAACAAAGAACCTTTTTTTCAAAACCATATCCTTATGACTTCCATAGATCGTTGTTAATTGTTTAAATACGATAAGAATATTTGAATATTATGTGCCAAAGGTGTCCCGTCTCCCCCTGCAATTCTATAAAGACAAGTCTAAAAACCAATTGCAGCATTTGTCAGCAATTCTAAATATTTTTGCAGCGTTTTTTTTTTATTCAGTTTTTAAGCAATATTTAGGCAAAAGTGGCCTGCTTAAAAAGGCAAGCACTGATTTAACTGTAATAAATTCCAAGAATATATTTGAATAAAAGAGACTGACACTGCCATTTAGGCGAAATATATATATATTTTATGATACAGTTGGTTAGACTTGATTTTTGCCTGTTACATTTTCGTAGCACCAGAATTACTAATTCCTTACATCGACTTCCAAAGTATAAACGAACTAAACATTCTGTTTCAAAATTATAATCAAAATTTGGATTTTGTTTTATAAACACAACAGTAGACCTTTTATCATTCTGTATTTTATAAACACAACTGTTGACTTTTTAAAAATTTGTATTGAAATATATTCAAACTTTTTTTTATATAAAACAAAGAATGTTTTTAGGTCCTGTTAACACATTCCTAAGTTGGAAAGCATTCATACCCCTCAGTAGATTGACGTATTGTACTTACCTGGTTCATCCACTTGTTATTTGGTGGTTTTTGGGAACTGAGGAAATTAAATATCACTACAGCATTCATTTTATAATGTTACTGTTCCTTGGTAAGTCATGTGATTAAGTAATAAAGCGTATTGTAAGAAATAGAGGGCTATGGTTAATTGAATGAATGTAACTTATTTGTCTTGCGTGGCCTGAAAATGACAATCGTTATAAGGTATGACACGGGTGTTCATACAACTCGTGCCAGCTTACAAGTTACCATGTATGTTACTTTGTGGGGGATTTTTTTTGGGGATTTTTATGTGTGGCTGATAATTTTGACAACCCATTAGTGACCACTGGGTTGGAGCAAAGTTAGTATAGACCAAGTTAGGAAACGGCGCTCGTGTCCGCCATTACGGAGCCCACAGAGCGTGAATCGCCTATACAAATGCATGGTCGGCGTGTGTTTATTTGGTTCTTGTAAGCGATACAAAGCTAGAAAATACGTATAGCGGTTGTTTTAACATTTAAAATATAATTTCTAATATAAATCTTGTTATATAATATTAAATCTAGCAATTAATGTAAAGTAAATTAATATTTTGACTGGTTTTCGGCGTACAGTGTGGTTTAACAGGGTACTTTACGTTGGCGATTAATACTAGCAGCAATCAGCTTAGTTTACATAATAGTATATGATCATACCTAGGAATCTACAGAACCATTATATACTACATTTATAATCCAACATGAGTGGACATGCAGCTTCAAACTGCTTATGTACTAGCAGATAAGGTGTTCGCGTTTTCCGATTTCATAAAGACCCGTAACGCAGAAAAGGTAGCTTACTAATTCAAGCAGAGGACCAAAAATAGTAACTCAGTATTGTTTTCCTCAATGTCACTTCGATATTAGGCAAATTTTACAAAGATACCTTAAGTTTCGTTGCCGGGTATACGTGTTAAGTTTGTGAGCCAAAAAGTAAAATCACGGCAATTTACATGCAAAACTGCAGCTAGATACACCAGTTTATGGTAATGTTATGCGTTTTTGTTTGTATTTTTATATTTTAAACATGTCCTTTTATGATTTGGTTAGTAAACTTGATATTTTCTGTTTTTTTACTCTTTAATCGATTTAGTGTTCAATAAAAGTTGATTATTTTTGTGAGGTTTATTATTGTGATAAGATATAACATTAGTAGAAAGCCATTTTTATGCGCAGAAGTGCTTGGTTTTTAAAAAATCGCAATATTTAAACGAAAAACAGCACCCAGCAATGATAAAATGCTATGCCGTGGGCTCCGTAATGGTGGCGTCTATGACGTCATAGACGCGCGACAATGGATAACAAGACTCTTTGTTTTACAATCCGTTTCCTAACTTGGTCTATACTAACTTTGGGTTGGAGCAACTGCCGTTAAGTGTCTTGCCCAACGACACATACACCCACATTTGTAGCAGCGACGAGCCTTTAATCCATTACCTCTGGGTTACAGGTAGGCGCGCTAACCACTTTGCCGCTGCGCCAGACAATTGCTTAAACTCAGTGGTCACTAATGAATTGTCCAAATTATCAGCCACACATAAAAAATACCCCGAAATTATCACCCACAAAGTACCATACTTGGTAACTCGTAAGCTGGCACGAGGTGTATGAAACAGAACACCAGTGTTTAACTACTGTTGCTTTTCGGCCACATGAGGATAAAGTAAGTTACATTAATTTATTGACATTAATATAATAATATTGTTATATTGCAGCTTGTCTAGTCGTGGCAATACTTATGGCATACATTGTCTCAATGTTGATTGAAGCTCCAATTATTGCTGTAGTGAAAACTGCTTTTGGTAAAACAGAAAAGCAACCAATTCCACCCATAACACACTACAGTAATGGTAATGGAAATTTACCCTCAAATCAAGATGGATTTCTAATCAACGCTGGCAACGAGCATGACGGCTAATGTTAACATCATTATATGTAGTGTCTCTACTTTTGCAGAATGTTCCAAAATCCTAGAAATCTACCTTTCATAGTTCTGTATCATTTTAACATGTTCCGTTTTATTGTAGTTTCAGTATTGATTCAATGATTTTACTGGGTTTTAAAGTTCCAATTTAATGAAATAATTTTGTAAAATTGCACTTCCTTTAAAATGTTTAAATAATTATTTTATTTTTAGGCAATTGTTTCCAAAGTGGCATTTTCATTTAATATTTTCTAATTGAACCTCAGTTTTATGTTATATACTGTCGTACCATTATATTGGTGTTACAGGTTTTACAATCCTTTATGAACTATAAACTAAGACTCAGTGTTTCTTGAACTTTTTTGTATGCTTTACCCTTTTAACAAAGATGCTTATCAGATTTACCCCAATATGTAATATGGGGCTTATTTATTGAAAGCCAAAATAACTAATTACATCAGTTATATTTTATGCGGCGGATGCGCTTGCTTTTTAGCAACTAGTTGTTCAATGTCTTGTAAATGATAAGATGGTTATGTTTATAATTTTTTACACAAGCATTATAAAAGTATCTGAATAGATACTATGCTTACAGAACTGCATTTAATTTAGTAAACCTAATTTTTTTCTAACATTTGCTTTAATTAATTGAAGAAAATGATCTTGTCTAAGTCATTTACTGTATCAGGTATTTAATATTGTCATTTTACATATAGTGGTTGCATTGTCGTATTTTTAAATATTTCCATGTCATATACATAGTGTAAACTGTGGGGTAATATGGGACATATTCAGCACATAATATCCAAATATATTGATCGTGTTTTAAACAATTAACAACGGTATATGGGAGTCGTGAGGATACGGTTTTAGAATTCTTTGAATGTTTTTTGTTCACCACCAAATCGGACGAGAAAAGAGAATGAAAAGATGTCCCATTTTTCCCAACCGATTATATATCATATTTATCGTAATGGCTTTGGAAACATGTTCTTAAAAACAAACTGCTTTATTTTTGTTCTATTTTGGTTTGTTGGCGCACGCAGCCCAGGTCACTTTACATGCCCACAAAGTACACTCTAAAAAAACTTGACGCAAAATGCTCAATCAAGTGCTTGATTGAGCGCGTTTTTTCAATCAAGTCGCTTCGACCGAATCAAATTCGCGTCAAACGTCTAGATTCGAGAGAATCGCTCTCGGACTTACATCAAAATTTGATTCAGAGGAGCGACGCGAGAGAGTCACTCACTTCTTCTCGCCCTTATTACGTCACGCGGGAGCGCGCCAAATTTTAAACGGTCTTGAACAAAGTCTTTAGACTGTGGAAGTGTTACTTAATTCTAAGAGGAATCAGGTGTAATATCGCTTAAGTAAGATGAGAAAAATAACAATGCAGGCGCAACATTGGTCAGTAAGTCTTAAATAAAAGTCACAGTAAAACACGAAAAGAAAATTCGTCAGAAGCTAAAGGTGAGGAATTTTAATACCATTTACAACGGTATGGTCTTACACACCTACTAAATCTTTTGTTTAATTAACAGCACTCTAATGTGAAGCAACACCATTATAAATTCAACTATCGACGATAAGATTTCAAAATGGGTCATATATTACAACTCTACTGAAGAAAGATGACAAGCGCACGTTGCTTACCATAAAAGTTAAGTATGCATTTGTGTTTTTATATACAAAGTGGACATAGCATTATGTAATAGCATCCAAATACAAAACCATATTTTATGTTTTTAGACTTAGGCGTCACGACAACTGATTTTCCGAACTACCATCGTTAATACGAATGAATTACCGTCAACAGGGAATGTGAAAATTAGTACGTCGTTAATTCAAATTGGTGAGTATTAAGTAAACTTTTGTCGGAAAGGGTGTGTGGACTTATTCATTTAACTTGCTGCTTTCATTACAGACTGAATGTGATGTCAAGTGGAAACGTTTATGAGGGAGAAGTCCGTTCAACGTTTAATAAAGGAGAGAATTTCTTATCTGCGAGCTTTACTACTTCATGCCTCAGCAATACCCCTGGGAATACGACGTTTTGACAGTCGTTTATAAACCACATTTTCTATCTTTTGTTGTGTTTTATGTTCCTTCCTATTTGTTGTCTTTCATTGCGTATAATTTTCCACGTCAACACTTTATCTGCAGTGTTTATAATAACTTGTGTATGCTCCAATTAAATAAAAAATACAAAACAAACATTTTTCACCCCAGAAATATATATGTAGAATTTTTCATACAAATCAAGTTTAAATCAAAATTTGTTTGAGATCGGCCCATTTTAATGCTAAAAAATCGCTGAAACCGAGCGAAATTTTGACGCAAATTTGATTTAAAAAATTGCGTCAAGCACTTGATTCAAAAATTTTGCGTCAAAATTTGGTGTTGAGCGGATTTGATTGAAATTTGATTGAACTTTTTTTACAGTGTAGCATACATGGTGACTCGTAAGCTGGCACGAGGTGTTAAACCCGTGTAATAACGACTGTCGTTTTCCGGCTACGCAAGGATAAAGTAAGTTACATTCATTCATCAGCTGTATGAGTATATACCTTAAAAATGTGCTAATTGCGCGTGGTTACAAGTATTTTGAATGATTTATGCAATTTGTTTTATCCTCGCGTAGCCGGAAAACGACAGTCGTTATTACACGGGTTTAACACCTCGTGTCAGCTTACGAACACGGGTGTTAGTTACATCCTTCTATTCATAAGTGGCGGGACTAAGTTGTATCTGCAAATGTTAGCACTTCTTTACTTTCTGTTACGCTCGTTTTATCTGTCCGTTTATGTTCCTTATGATTGAATGCGTACGTTTCTACTATAAAGTAAAGCGCACATACTATCCGGTTTCTAAAGCTTTATCTCGGCACGTTTTTCGAACCCGAAACCTGTCCCATCTGGTCTTCTACCAACGTGTAACAGGCGCTTTCCAGATTGCTTATATAGGTGTCGTGCTAATGTCAAAATCAGTTACTAGGAATTTGCGTCTGTACGATGAGCAAAGGAATAACGTTTGCGTTCTGCTGTGGGCTAAGCGCAGCAGTATTTGTAATTATATGTGAGTACTTTATTTTGAAGTTAACTTTTAACTTAATAAAACATTTAAAGCATAAAGCTTAATCCCGACGTACTATAGAGATATCTCTAGGCTGCGGGTAGACGTACGCCTTAGTATTGTACGTCTTAATAAAAAAAAGTTTGTTTTCTACTGCTTATAAACGACATGAATATACTTCGGTCGTTATAGATAGCGTTCCTAATGAAAATCAGGATATTTGGGATATTACGTACTAAGGTGTCCCATCTTCCACCACCCTACTATATCTTTTTTTCTTTAAATAACTCCTCCTTACAAAAAGTTTTGTTTTGGTGTCGCAGTACCGATTTACAAAAATAAAAAAAACGAACTATTGGTTTGGATTCAGTCACCTGGAAGGCTATATAATAGGGTGGGAGAAGATGGGACACTTTTTTATTCTATTTTTTCGTCATTCGGTTATTCTTTAGCCGTTTTGACTTTGCGATATCACTTTATAAAAAAAATTTTACCTTTGTCAACAACCTACCGATTTTTTTGTTTATTTACACAAGTTGTGTCGTATGCGTTGTAAAAAAACAATAAGACGATAAAAGAAATACATAATACGGTTTACAATCAATATTCTATAAATAATCGCTTATTAATAGTTGTGAAACTTATAGCTGGTTAAGTCTTAGATTTAGGTGAGAAATTATAATTATCATTATAAGTGGCTACCGGAGAAGTGAAAAAACGTATTCGTTGTTTAAATTTTGCTTAAGACGCTGAACTCTAAGGACTTCACGAAAATGCAACGAATAATTGTATACGAAACTGTACAGTTCAAATGTTAATCTTTATGCTAACACACATATATAGTAATGTGGGGTGAGATGGGACACATGTGGGGTAACATGAGACTTGAGACACATATGGGGCGTGATGGGACATATGTGGGGTAAGTTGGGACGTTATGTTTTAAACTAAACAGTAACAAGGGTCTATGAAAGTCGTGAGCATACGGAATTATAATTCTTTCAGTGTCGATATTCACTACCAAATGGGTCGAGAAAAAATAATCCAATTTTGTCTCATCTTCTCCCATCCTTCTATATATAGAATAGGGTTTAAAGGAAGACGACAAGATTATAGAAATTTTACAGTTTATAACTAGAAATACACTGCAAAAACTTTAGCATATAACATATAAGTGGTCCAAACTTATTCCTCACTAAATTGTATGCAGGAATTGCTGATAATGTTTGAGTATATTGTTGTTTAAATATTTGAGCATAATTTAAGTAATTCCCTTTTAAATCAGCTCATAACATTTAATTTTGTTTTACATCGCTGTCTGGTCAAAGCTCGCGTTGGAATTATGTACAGAAAAAGTGCCAATACCATCTGTGTTGGTGCATTCTTTCAACTGCACAGCGCCAACATATGCCGTATTTTCGTAGATATTCTCACCACTGTACGATGGTGTATCTTTACCTGGCGCAATAGCCTTCGGTGAAGTGCTATTTTTGATTTCAACAGGTTGAATTCCGTCAGAACTTTCTACATTTAAATTTGCAGCACGATCCCAAACATTAGAAAATCCCGGGCTTCTCCTGGAGCCAGAAATCTCTCCTGGATTTAGACTTTCATGGGCGTCAGGGTTGGTGTAAACGTAAACATTCCTTCCAGAAACATCGCTTTCTAATTTCAGATCTCTCTTCAACGTAGAGCGAGATTTACGTCTCCGGCTGGCCCACACGCGTGATTTAGCTGTGCGGTTATGTTTGGCAAACTAAAATGAACAATGAATGAATGTAACTGACTTTATCCTCGCATGGTTGGAAAACGACAGTCGTTATAACACGAGTACTCTGTTTCATACACAATGTGTATAATATTACTGCCTAACAAACAGTAAGGTGAACCGTGGTATTACTCCACCAAACCAACGTAATTATAAGTCGCTATAAGTTAACGTGGCGCCTATCGACAAAGTGGTCACAATATTTATTCTGGTCTGTAAAAACGAACAGTTATTTCTAATAAAGATATCTCACCCGTCTTTGAACGCCACCCGTTGTCCCGAGCTCAAAACCCGGACTCTCCACATCTAAAAACAAATTGAGATAAAAATAATTTTCAAACGTGTACTTGACAGTTTTTGCGATTAGTATAGTAGGGTGGAGGAAAATAGGGCGCACCCTTTTATTTTATTTTCCCGTAACATTTGGTGTACTCCACAACTCCACGGGACAACAGAACGAAAGGGTCTATTTTCCCGTAACAAACGTGTACTCCACATTTTTTGCAATAAGTATAGTAGGGTTGTAAAAAATGGAATACCTTTTCGTTCTGTTTTCCCCTCCCACTTGGCAGTAAACAAAAACTATCGTTAATTGTTTAAAACAAAATAACGATATTTAGATTTTATGTGCTGTACGTGTCGCCTTTCACCCCACAGAACTAAAAATTACTCATGTAACCATACCATACCCGCAATATCATCATCTTCGTGTTTGTGAAAAAACTCTTCGCTATCTTGCAACACATCAATGCCAAAAAAGTCTGCTATTAACTGAGGTGTAAACGTATCCATCATTGCAATTATTGCTCCGTACAGAAACGAGACAATCCCTGAATGAAAACGAATAAGATTGAATGCTACACACCTTCAAACTGCACATTTTGTTAGTTTTTTTTAACTTGCGCTTAAAAACGTATAAGAAACGTTAATACAAAAGTGGGTTTGCTTGGTTGAAGTTATGCATAAACTATCAACAACAAAAACACTGTTACATAGGAAACGGTCATGATATATAGTAGGGTAAGGGGAGATGGGACAACTACTCGTTGCATTTTCTCGTTCCTTTTGCAGTAAACAAAGAAAATTTAAAGAATTATGATAAAACCGTATCCTCACGACTCCTATATACCATTAACTTACCTCCAGACACTACCAACCAGAAACTTGATCCGTAATGTGTATAAAGCACACCGTCTTCAAACGGGATGCTGAGTGGCTGAGTTCCCCATTTGATGGTCGACCATATTATTAAACTTACAAACATAAACACTGATGTGACCATAAACATACAACCAGCATAGAAGAGCACGACACAGGATAAGATGTTAGCTATCAGCCAAACAGGTACAGCGGTCCTGAAAAAAAGATTATCTCTAAAATTTGGTAAAAAAAGGAACTTTTTTGGCCTGGTAAAATAAAACAATAAACTAAGTTTGTCGAAATATTAAATTTCCAGATATGTTATTGACAAGAAACCTAATCAGGAGTGTTAAACAACTCCCGAAACCCCGAATGTTTACGTAGCACGCGACTGTTTGTAGTTATTGGAGGTTCAAGCATATTAATCATATATATAATAAGGTGGGGGGAAAATGGGATTTTTTATTCTATATTTTTGGCCCGTTTGGTGGTAAACAAGGAACATTCAAAGAACCGTATTCTCACGACTCCCAAAAGAGCGTTGTTAATTTTTTTAAAGCACGATCAGGATATTTGGATATTATGTTTTAAAAGTGTCCCGTCTTTCCCCACTATACCACACAGCGTATATTCGGAAACTGTCAATTCAAAATGTCCCAAATGAATGCAGAATATTTAGATTTGAGTTTTTTGTAAACTCCCTTTTTCTTCGTTATCGTGACTAAAGAAATAAATAAATTACATTTATTCATATATTTGGTTCACCTTACGAGTAAAAATATATTTTAAATACACTTACCACAAAACTTGGTTTGCGAACCAACCAGCAGTGCGGTAAGACCTTCCCCATCGTATTAATTCACCGTCCAAAGTAAAATACTCGGCAACCCATTGAATTGGAAGAGGAATGCCTCTGTATTGGGCTTGTCTGAACTCTTGGTTTATCCGGCCAGCTGAACAAATAAAACCAATAAGCTTAAGTATTTTGCATGAATAATAATAATAACTTTTATTTGTCTCTTTGATTACGGTAGCGAAGATTTAGAAATATTTTAAACAAAATACGGAATATAGCGACAAAACAACAGCAGTTGTTAAAAAACGCTTACAGGTAAAAAAAATACATTTAATTGGAAGAAAATAAGCGTGGTCGCTACACTTAGCGGACAAACGAGCCATTCATTTTAATTAAGTTAAACTTCTAATAAAAAAAGTTTGCGTAATGAAGTATGCATGTGTGTACCATAAGGTCCAAATCCAATTCGGCCCTGTCTCCATGCCCAATGAAACCTTTCGTTGTAGTCAATACGTTCAGTGAAGTTTACGCTGTCGCTGTGTCCAACCGTTTGATAGATCGGCGTTCCTATTTGTAAACGTGTTTTGATATGAAACGGGTATAGTATAGTAGGGTGGGGAAATATGGGACACATTTTTCATTATTTTTTCTCGTCCAATTAGATAGTAAATAAAGAACATTTAAAGAATTATAAAATCGCATCCTTACGACTCCCATAGAGCGTTGTTAATTTTTTAAAACACGATCAGGAAATTTGGAAATTATGTGCTTACAGTGTCCCATCTTACCCCACGGTACTATAATAAATTGAACAGTAGAGTTAGTAGCTTCGAAAAGTGCTTATTTGTTTTGGCACAAATACACATACAGCTCAACTTTACTTTAAACAGCCAAGTATTTTTAGATGGTCATATGTAAATAAAATAAAACATCGACCTTGCTTTTTTACAATTTATACTTTATGTTCCGCTTTCGGTTCTAGCAAGACAAGACGCACCATTGTAGAGTAAAATATTGAAAACTTTTCAGATAAATGACCATTGTTATATGATGCTAACCATTCAATTACAAAAGCTTCTGTTAAAACCCGAGGCAGGAAGGTTTCTTTGTAATAGCATTGTCAAAAAAAGCCATTGGCATCTACACGTTTTACACAATCTACATTATAACCTTTCAATGTAACGTTCACAGATCCGAGTCCGATCTTCATTCCCACTTTGGCGTGTATCTCTGTTTTTGTAAACGCTTTGTAAGCTGTTTTTGTTTCAATTTCTGCACTCTCCCAATCTTGGCCCAAAACGCCGACTGCATTTAATGTATTATGTGATACATTTTTCCAAGAAACAAAGCAAACGGTATACTTACGAAATATTGAGGCACCGATAAACAAACTGATCACAACTCGCAGAAGCATGTACAAACGCTGGAATTGTAATCACGTGTCAGATTTGTTTACATAGTTTAAAAATTTTAGTTTAGACTAAACCACTTTTTGTTTTCATTATGTCATATAGTAGGGTGGGGAGAGATGGGACACCCTTTCATTTTATTTTCTCGTCCCGTTTAGAAGTAAACAAAAACATTCAACGAATTATGAAACCGTGTTCTCGCGACTCCCATAGACCGTTGTTAATTGTTTAAAACACGATCAAAAAATTCCTAAATTATGTGCTAAAGGTGTCCCATCTTGCCTCCCAGTAGTATACTTAATATTTCGTTTTATTCATATAATTTTAGCAAGTAAGTACCACTGGTTCAGTTGCTTTAGCGCAGACAAAAAATAATTAATAAGAATTGCTACAACGCTTGTACCGTACACATACAAGCTAAAAATATGTTTTAAATAATCTTTGTAAACACGTAATGATATAAAGTACGGTTGGGGAAGACGGGACACCTTTGGCACATAATATCCAAATATCATAATCGTGTTTAAGGTCTATGTATGAGTCGTGAGGATACGGTTTATAATTGTTTGAATTTTATTTTTTCACTACTAAATGGGACATAAAATAGCATGAAAAGGTGTTAAATCCCCCCACCCTATACTACATATAATAATAGCCTAACTGTTACGTAAAAAAAACATAATAAAATGACGCCATAGCGATTGAATTTCGCCATATCCTATTTCAATGCAATAAAAAAGAACTGTAAAAGATTCCGTAAAATTCGGCTAATGGGTATTTCCAAAACTATAGTCAACTATTTATAGCAACCCACACGTCTGGCTTATATTATATTACAGCAGCGCGGATCTTTAGCTTTGTTTTCAACGCTCGTGTCAACATTTGCCCTTGTGATAACTCAATATGAATCCATAATATTTAAATTCAGTGTATTTTTAACGATTACGGTTTCGTCACTTGAATGTACTTAAAGCAAATAATTTCACGGTAAAATACGTAATTGTTTTTTGTTTTAAAATATTTTTATAATCCTGTAAAAAAAATATTCGACATATATATCGATAAAAGAAGTACATATAATTTTTTATACTTTAGAGACTGAGGTGTTTGGTATATTTTAAATAAATGGTGCAGGGGGGACGCCTTTTTATTCTATTTTCTCGTCCAAGTTTGGTAGTAAACAAAGAACATAAATTATTATAAAACCGTATTCTCACGACTCCCATAGACAGTTGTCAGTTGTTTAAAAGACGATCAGGATATTTTGAAATTTATGCTAAAGGTGTCCCGTCTTCTCCCACCCTACTATACCTATATATCGTATTACTTTCCAAAATAAATGAACGTTACTTGTTATCTTTTAACAAATACAACTTACGGAAACTCCTTTGTATCCGGGAATAATCAGTACGAAGGAAAACGCAAGTATGCAAAATGCGAACACGAATCCAATCTCTAATATATCTGAAGTGACAGCTGTTGGCATCGCCGGGTGCTGGGTTGGCCCTCCATTAGTTCGCCATGCATCGAAAATCATGATTAATAGAGCTTCTCTAGTTCACAATATCTCTTAACACTCTAAACTAAATAAATAATATAGTGGGGTGGGGGAAGATGGGACACCTTTTCGTTTAGTTTTCTCTTTCCATTTTTGGTAGTAAACAAAGACCATTCAATGAATTATAAAACCGTATCTTCACAACTTCCATAGACCGTTGTTAATTGTTTAAAACACGATTCGGCTATTTGGATATTATCTGTTAAAGGTGTCCCATCTTCCTCCACCCTACTATACTATACGGTACTATATTTAGTACGATCTGGTAAAGATACCACAAAATGCATCTCATATATACTTTTATTTTCCTTTTAATATATACAGTAGGGTAGATGGGACACTTTTTAACTGTATTTTCTCGTTATCAGTAAACAAAGAACATTCAAAGAATTTTAAAACTATATCCTCGCCACCCCTATAAACCGTTGGTAATTGTTTAAAACACGACCAGGATACTTGGATATTATGTGCTAAAGGCGTCCCATCTTCCCCCATCCCACTATATTAAACTGACAAGCAGGTACTACACTATTTTGGCTCAATGCCTAAGGAAGGATTTTCCGTCTACTGTTCCTCATGTTAAAAAACTACGTCACTGTACCTAAGGCGAAACGAAGGCATTGTATGTTGATAGTCTTTGTTTTCTAGTTCCTGCTATTGTGTGCCAGTCTGTTTGGCTAGTGTGTGGGAGCGTCAAGAAACCAATCGCTCATATGTCAAACAGGCACCTGGCAAGTCTCATACTCCAATGGTGAAACATACACAGAAGCCTACACATTCACTTGTTGCTGTTGTTGTTGTTGTTGTTGTTGCTGTTGTTGTTGTTGGAACCGTATGAAAAAATAACACAGTCCATGTTTTTGTTTTTATTTTCTCATTTGATACTAATCACTGAATACTCAATTATCGTAGGTGTGGGGAAGATGAATACGTTTTAATTCTATTTTTTCTTCCAATTTGGTAATAAACAAGAAAAAACATTTAAAAAGTTATAAAACCGTATTCTCACGACTTCTATAGACCTTTGGTAATTGTTTAAAAGAAGATTAGATTATTAGGATATTATGTGCTCAAGGTGTCCAACCTTACCCCACAGAACTTTATAACATAACCGTAACTTTGCATATGTTAATTGTTAAAAAGACGATAAGGAAATATAAGAAATTATATGTCAGCGGTATCCGTCTTACCCCACAGTAATATATCATACTGATAATTTTGATCCATACAGTAATAGGCCACTGTTTTACGATTAAATAGAGTGCATATAGGTGTCCCATCCCCCTCTTTTTACTATATAAACTATATATTGTAGGGTGGAGAAAAATGAGACACGTTTTTATCCTATTTTTCGACTCATTTGATAGTAAACAAAAAACATTTAAAGAGTTATAAAACCTTATCCTAACGACTCCCATAGACCGTTGTTAACTGTTTAAAACACAAAGGATACTTGGATATTATGTACTTTGTTCTATCTTGCCCCATCCTACTATATACTATGTCGTTTTGACGTAAACATAAAACTTAGTTTAGCTGCTGCGTTACAGTTTACTCTAGTACAACTCTATGACATATACGTGTAATATATACATTTATAATTAAAAATGTGTCGCCACTATACTGGCCTGAACCTTAATAGTAAGCAAACTTCATTAGAATTATTTGTGAATTTAAACACAACTTTTGTATGATTTAGTTTGGTTAGTTTGGAAGAGCGGGGTTAGTAATAGTAAAATTAAACATGTTTAGTCACAACAAAACAGGCGATATTTTACTGTTGTATCGGAGCCCGTGAGGCTCGGTGCTGTCACTGTTGTTAGCGTATGTTTCTTTCGGAAAGGCACTAAAACAGTAATCGCATCAATCAAGTAGATCTTGTGAGTTGTAGTCAGCCATATATGAGAAATCGTCAGTCATAAAAAAATGCAAAAAAAGCAAACGCCTACAATAAAGTTAAATATGTGGTAACCTATTAGCGGGCACGCTGTGTATGATTGAAGAAAAGACAAGGACAAAACAATGTTTATAGTTGTTTGACTGAACTGCCGATCACGTTGTGTTTATCTTTATTCCATCTAAGTCGCACAGCATTTCTAATGAATTTTATTGATAGTCAGGTCAGGTGAAGAGACGTCAACAAATTTCCGTTAAACAAAGGTACACGTATATGCTTCATATGACTCTGTCATGTAAAAAGTTACCTTTAACGCAGCGGCAGCTTGGCAAAATATATTTGTATGATAATAGTATATAAAATGTTAGTAAAGAAAGTGTATATACCGATATATATATATATATGCATCTCTGCTGTCGCCTATTTGTTTGTTGGCTCGTATGTACGGTTTGTTACCATTTAGATAAAATTTATCACATATTATATTTGAGCAAGCATGTAATAAAAAAATAAGTCGAACCTTCTTTTGCCAGATCTTGTAAAACGCAAAGTACATTTATAATTGTAGTCGAGCCTTAAAGTTATTACCATGATAATGGGAAATGTCAACAATGTTTTGCTTTTACTTGCTCAAGTCGTGTTCGTTGCTGCATCAAGTAAGTGCATTATGTTTATAACGCGTGTTATAGTGCTATACAGTGCGGGCGTCTTAATATAGTGGTTAGCGAACTCAAGGCCAGACGCTGGTACTATAACAACAACTTACAGTTAGAAACTTTGTAACTCGTAAGCAGACACAAGGTGAATTAAATGGAACACCAGTGTTATATAACAAGTGTAGTTGCTCCGCCACATGAGGATAAATAGTTCATATTAAATTCGTTAACTCATCACAGCAGATCAACTGACGACAAAGAGAGGAAGTTTTCAACTATCTTCGTATTCGCGGGAATCGAAAACAAAAGCGCAGATAGTTTACATGCTATGCTTGCCGGAAGCTCCTGATTTCGTATATGCTGAAGCAAGACCAAGCAACCAATCGTTGCCTTACAAATTCAACCTGACCATTCTTAAAATTGAAGCGCAGAGTTTCCTGGTTGAATTGAAGCGAGTTGATCAAGCTACAGGTTGGGATACGATGATAACTGTGAACTGGTTTTTATATACGGGTGAGAATATGTTTTCTTCATTTTGCTTAGAGACGGCCGAACTTTTCATAAGATATATTTTAAACAGGTATTGCCTTGGTTCACCAAAAACGAGTTTTCTGGATTCCAGAACGCTATGGAATAAAGGCTATGAATCAAGCGGAATCAGCGACTTACTGCACTAATCGTAGCGCTAAATTAGCTGATATTCCGGACCAACAAACGTACCAACTAATTTATAATCACGTTGAGACATATCATTCGTTTTACAGCCAACCATATACCTTCGTGCATGTATGGTTAGCATCGAAATACAGTCCGAAGGTATGCTGCATGTGATATTTTAAATATATACACACAAATAAAAAATTTATAATATAGTCGTGTGTGAAAGACGGGGCACCTTTTGGTTATAATAATATCCAAATATCTTGATCGTATTTTAAACAATTAGCAACGGTATATGGAAGTTGTGAAGATACGGTTTTATAAATTCTTTGAATGTTCTTTGTTTTCTACCAAATGAAACAAGAAAATTAAATGAAAATGTGTACCTACGTCCCCGCCATTTTCTTTTTGATTTTGTACATCACTCCGACTTTAGTTATTGTACAAAAAGAAATAATAGAGTTGTTAATATCATTAATTGGGGCCATATATCTATTTTAATAAACAATATAGGCTACTATTCCAACAATATTACATGAAATACCTACCAGACAGGAAACGTGACACAAAGCAATGGCGAACCAGGTTTTAATGGAGGATGGAGGAAGCCTGACTTTCCTAACTCTCATAGCACTAGCACTGAGCTGGTGATTCGAGTTCGTGATTACGTTGGAATGGACAGTGGGTTACTCAATTATCCATCACCGCGAAAACTTGGAGCTTGTACCGTGGTTTGCTCCATGAAGCTTTTTCCCAATCCATGAGTTGTGTCATATTCTATCCCAGCGGGCCATACAGTCATATTTGTGCTATATGTCTTTACAATAATGAAAAAGAATAAACAATACCCAACCGTAAGGATTGAGTGATTGGTGAAGAATATTGAGTGATTGGTAAAGAATATACATTTTGACAAAAAAGGATCTGTGTATTAATGCACTTGTCGGTTTGACATAAACGTGCCCTCAAAACTGTTCATTGTAAAGTTTGAAAGAATTTCTTTTTTTGGGCTTTTGTTTTTTCATCGTGCTCCAATCTTTGAAACAATCTTCTTTAAAGTCGACTCCCTCCATTGTACGGGTTGTGTCCTTACACACACTTTTTTTCAATTAGAACTTTAGCATGTACATGTATTGTCCGTAAGGTGTAACGGTCACGCCTTTTATATTCAAAAACATTATTTCTTTCTTTGTTATTAATACGCGTGTTTTAACATCTATTTTTTAGCGTGGCTATCTGTCTTTTCTCTTTTAGAAACTCATCAGTTATCGATATTGTGATTGGAGAGATGAAATAAATTTTATTGATTTATACAAAGAGATTAAAACCAATCTCTTTGGATTGGTTTTAATCTCTTTGGATTTATATGACCACTTACGTGCTCAAAAAAGAGAAAAACAAAAGTGTCTATGTTTCGCGCCTTTTCGATTAGTGGGATTCCCCGAATTTAAAGCTAACCAAAGTTTTAAGAAATACGAAAAAGTAATTAACTATACTCGGTCCTACTAAAACACGCCCGGCGGGGCCCGGTGGGGCCCGGTGGAAAAAAATTTACTAAAACACGCCCGGTGCGGGGCCCGGTGGGGCCCGGTGGGACCCGGTGAGGACCCGGTGTTACGAGTCATACTAAAACACGCCCGGTGGGGGGCCCGGTGAGTATTTCTTAAAGAGGGAGCTTTCCCTATTCAAGATCCACCAAAATGTGATGCGTGTATTCAGATTTTTAGCCTAATGAGACCCCCGAGTTGAGTTTTTTGAAAATTAACTTTGATTATGGATGTACGAAGTTTGTTTCGTTGTACACTTACATAATGAACTGTATTTTTAGCAAAAGTTTATTCGTTAAATTTGGTTAATAGGGGGGTAGGGTAAGATGAGAGACCTTTTTATTCTATTTCTCGTCCCATTTGGTAGTAAGCAAAAAACATTCAAAGAATTATAAAACTATGTCCTCACGACTCCCATAGACTGTTGTTAATTGTTTAAAACACGATCAGGATATTTAAATATTATAGTAGGACGGGGGGAGACGGGACACCTTTAGCACATAAGATCCAAATTTTCTGTTCGTGTTTTAAACAATTAACAACGTTCTATGGGAGTCGTAAGAATATATTTTTATAATTCTTTGAATGTTCTTTGCTTACTACCAAATGGGACGAGAAACAGAATGAAAAGGTGTCCCATCTTACCCCACCCTACTATATGTGCTATAAGTGTCCTACCTTAGGCCACAGTACTATACATACACTTATACTTGATCGAAGTTTTATTATTAAAAACTTGAAAAGACGAACAATGTAACTTTTAAAACGAAAAATGTAAATATTAGACATGAACTTTTGATGTATTTTGTAAATATTAGACATGAACTTTTAATGTATTCTGTAAATATTAGACATGAACTTTTAATGTACGAACAATGTAACTTTTAATGTATTCTTTTAGTTAGCGTGTTAGGCTTTTACGTATTCGGACAAGCCCTCAGTAGCGCGATCCAACGTTTGTTTCCGTTTTAGCAGAGCGATAATTAAAAGACTTGCGAATTACGTGTCCATTTTCATCATCATGTTTTATTTCCTATGCACATTTTGTTTCAGCGATGACGTGCGAAGCAAGAATGTAACTTCTATCACCGAAAATTGCCATCTTTATGCCTTGAAGACAGACAATATCTTCCAATTTTTTCACAAGTTCTGTTTCACACACGCATTTTGGTGGCTCTTGCATAGGGAAAGCTCCCCTTTCAAGAAACACCTACCGGGCCCCCCACCGGGCGTGTTTTAGTATGACTCGTAACACCGGGTCCTCACCGGGTCCCACCGGGCCCCACCGGGCCCCGCACCGGGCGTGTTTTAGTATATTTTTTTCCACCGGGCCCCACCGGGCCCCGCCGGGCGTGTTTTAGTAGGACCCACTATACTTTGATCTAACAAGTTATGTCAGCGTAAATTTTTATCTCCTGAACTTTTTTATATTGTGGCGACGGCCAAGGTTTCACTAATCTTCAACTATTAAGTACAAAAAAACGATGACAAGCAACGCGTTTTCGTTGTTCGATAAAAAGCAGTTAAAGTCAAAAATACACCTCATGTCATGGTCTCCAAAAAGAGATCTTATTGCCATGGCAACAGATATTGGTGAATTACTTTTATACAGACTCTCTGCACTTGAACGAGCGTGGGTCCTACCCCCACATAGCAGTGGTACACTCATCAACACTATTTGCTGGAGACCAGATGGAAATGGTATGCTATGGTTTAAGATATTGTAATTTTTTGGTGAAGAATTCCAACCTTATTTGCTAACCCCTAACTACTTACCCCTATAACCACTAACCCCTAACTATTAACCCCAAATACTAACCCCTATAACCACCAACTCCTAACTATTAACCCCCAACTATTAACCCCTAACTACTAACCCCTATAACCACCAACCCCTAACTATTAACCCCTAACTATTACCCCTAACTACTAACCCCTATAACTACCAACTCCTAACTATTAACCCGCAACTATTAACCCCCAACTCCTAACCCCTATAACCACTAACCCCCTAACCATTAACCCCCTTTAACCACTAACCCCCTAACCAACAACCTCCAACGCTTTCCACTAGCCTATTCTGCTATGTACCAGAGGATTCTCCACTAGTGCCGTGATTTTATTCATAGATATAAATATATAATGTGGAAGAGCAAATACAAACAATAATTACCAAAATGTGCTGTATTGTGGTATTTAGAGTTGTCTCTTAAATGCTTGTTCAGTGAAATCTTGACTAAATATTAAATAACTAAATATCACTAATATATTTGGTATCTGCTAAACTGTACTTCACTAAATGCTCTCTTTGATTTTAATTGTAATATTTAAACTTTTAGTTGTTGCTGTTGGCCACAGCACCAAAGAAGCTGGTGTGAGGTTTGTTTACATGGAGAAAGCTGAAATAGTTTGGCATCTGAATAATGAGAAGTCACTGCTTGAACAACCTGCTTCTATTCTTAAATGGTTTGAACATTCCGAATATGTAACAGGTGAAGTGAATGCATGTAATTTACTTTATCCTCACGTGGTTGCAAACGACAGTTGTTATAAACAAGGTTCTGTTTCATACACCTCGTCACAGTTTATGAATCACCACCTACTTTGTGGTTAAATATTTGTTTGTTTATTTTTTATTTTTATTACGTATGGCTCATGGCTGATAATTTGGACAACCCATCAATGACCACTGGGTTGGAGTATTTACCGTTAAGTGTCTTGCCATGGCCCCAGGTATGTGAGTAAATTAGTTGGTAAATCTAGGGGGCAAATTTAGGGCATGACACTGTTTTCATTGTAGCAGAATTGTTGTACATTTACATATTTGGTAACTCGTAGCAGACTTGAGGTGTTGTGTATGAAACAAAAAATCTATGTTATAAGGACTTTGCCACTGGACTGACAGGTGGATAAAGAAATTAATTTAATTCATTTATTTTGTTAAAAAGAGTCCACTTTACAATTGAATAAAAAAAAGCTTTTTTATTATGAAAACTTGCTTAGGCTTATATAGTTACGCTAATTATTCCACAACCACATTTAATTAATTAGACAGAGTATTTATTTTTTCAATGAAATGTATTTATAGAATCACCAGTTTCTGAAAATATTTCATCACTTTCTGCAAAAGACTACATACCAGAACTGCCTAAATTGCCTTCCAAAGAATTACAAACCGTCAATGTTCAAAGCATTGTTGGTGCTTCAAGGTAACATACTATGTTGCAACGTTTTGCTATACTTGTCTATACATGCATTGGAAAACAATTATGAATGTTAGCATCTGGAAATAGCCAGGCCCTGTGGCAAAGTGGTTAGCAAGCCTGCCTTTAACTCAGGGGTAATGGGTTCAAGGCTTGTTGCTGCTACCATTGTGGATGTATGTGTCCTTAAGCAAGACACCCAACGGCAATTGCCCCAACCCAGTAGTCACTAATTGATTGTCCAAATTATCAAGCATGCATAAAAAATGAAATAATCACTCATAAAGTTCCATACATGGCAACACGTAAGCTGGCACGAGGTGTATGAACACCAGTGTTATAACGACTGTCATTTTTCTAACTCGAGAATAAAGCAAGTTACATTAATTTATTCAAGTATCAATCAATATGTTATCTCCGGTGGTGCAAACATTGACAATGTGGCGTTAGAAACACATTGTACAATAATCCATTGCACGATTTATAGCAAGTTTTATTTAATATAAAGTTATGATCTTTATAATATTTTTAACAATATGTTATTTATTTCAGATTTCATATTTTAATATTGTGTGATGTTCACAACAACGTTACCTTGTTGGCATATGGAGTATTTCCAATTCTAACCATTTCTGCCTCAACATTTTCTTTGGTATGCTGTTTTTATACAAAAATTAACTAATAATGCTAAAAGTATTAGATCCATATCCTGCACAACTAATGGTTTTCCTAACGAAAATCTTGACAAAAAAATAATATTCTATTGCCTTTTTTGCAAAGAACAGTTTAAACATGTGTATCAAAGCCAGTTTCACGGAACATATCACATGTATTACATTAATTATTTATCTGTACAGTAATAATATAACGTTTTAAAGAAAAATCAGAGAGAAAGAAATCATGACCAATGGACATCGACCATTCCAGGCTGGCATTAAAGCATAATTTAGCTCAGTGCAAACAGCAACCACTGAAAAAACTCGCTCACTAGGAAAACCTTCCCCACCAACAACTGGTATATGTGAAACACCATCTTCAAGCCGCCAGTTCATAAGTTAAAGTGAAGGTAAACGAGGCCGGACATTTCAATCGTGATTGCGAAAACAGTTCACTTGGTTAGAATACAACAATGAATCCGATTTGGCGAACTGTTCTCTGTGTAGGTGGGCAGTGGAACATAATAGAGGAACACCTGCAACCATTCAGGAATCATGGATCTCCGGTTTTAACAATTGGAACAAAGGCCCAACGCCGGTACATAAACATGACAACAGCGCACACCACTCCGAATGTTTTGCAGTAAAAGCTTTGTCGGCCAACACAAGAAGAGCCCACGTCGTCGTAGGTGCTTTAACAAAAGAAAGCATGAATTCAGTTCCATCATGTTGCTAGGGAGACAAGGTCTGGCTCTAAGTGGCCACACAGATAACAGTTCGAATGTTTATCAAAAATACAACTTTGGACGTGTGCTATTGGTTTAAACCCACCATCGAAATTAAAGTGGATTAGCCATGATATTTAAAATGAAATGCATTGATAATGCAGTATAATGCATGCTCCGTGACATAATCTCCAACATAAAAAAGCACCAGTTTTTAAGTTTAATTGCTGATGAAACAACTGATGTTGCCTGGAACGAACAAGTCAGTATTTGTGTTCGGTATGTGGATGATCAATTTGTGGCAAGTTTCTTGGTTTTGCAAAGACGGAGAAACCAGATGCTACAACTTGAATGTAGGCCATGAATGTTCTCTCGTCCGTCATCATTTTTATTCGCTTGTCTACAAAAAGGTTCCAATCTGCCCCCACTAAATCAATTCGTCCACTTTGTCAAACAAGATTGGTTCTAAGATTTCCAGCTATTGATGCATTCCTTAATCAGTATGAAAATATTTTAAACTGTTTAGCTGCTTTTTGTATCAATGATGAAGACAGATCGAGACGCAGTTACGCACAGTCATACCTTAATTCAATGGAAAAATTTTCCACCTACTTCATGCTTTGATGCTTACATTTTTTACTGCAACATTTGCATACTGCGAACACTGCAGTACAGACAAGAGAGTTCACTGTTGGGCGCTACCGAAAACCTCTGCAGGCTATTTAATTATATTCTCGGAAAAAAAAAGCAGATCAGAAGTTTGCCAACAATTCTTTTTAGAATGCACGTCCTATTCTTCGGCAATTGGTATCAACCTTTCCTCTGTGCCTCGTGGGGTATGGAGTTTAAGGATAACTAGGGTAGGTAATACGGAAGAAAGCGTTCAAATGTATTATCAAAGCTTGTTCACGCAGCTTCTGACAGACACTCAGTCATCTTTGCTTAAAAGGTATCTGGTTAAAGATCTGAAAGGTGTTGCAAGCATTGAGCAAATTTTTTTTGCATAAATCGTACATGGTCGTTTTATAACAGCTGCAGAAAAGCTATATACCCTGTACCCCGCCGAAAAACTTACCAATAAAGAACTGACGTTCGAAGTACGTCATTGGCTATAATATCGGCATGCCAAACGTCTTTATATCGATAACATTGATGATATGGCTGCCGCTTTAGAAACAATTCAACTTTAACGGGTTTGCTGCTATCCTTGAACGCGTTTCTTCGCCTGTATCTTACCCTTCCCTGCACTACATGTGAAGCTGAACGCTCATTCAGGTGTCTGCAAAGGTTAAAAACTTACTTAAGAGAAATGTATCAGTTAATATTTTAAATTTTATACAATTGTAGGTATGCCCACTTTAGATTTGTTTTTTAGTGCATTTTTCGCTTTAATTTTGAGTTTGTATTGTTTTCGTATTTTCCTATTGTTTTTTTTATTATTTCCAGCACATTCTCATGTGCCTAACACTTCTTTCTTGATGTTTTATTTTTCTAAATTTACAGGAAAAATCTCTACCTGTCAAAATAACAGACTTGTGTTTAACTCCTAATTTCAAAGAGGTTATTTTCACTATTTCACTTGAAAACAAACCAACATCAGCCTCTTGCATTGCTCAAGTGGTGAGTAAATAAATGAAGGAATGTAACTTAATTTATCCTCACATGGTCGAGAAACAACAGTCATTGTGTCACGGTTGTGTTCTGTTCCATACACCTTGTCCCAGATTACAAGTTAACAAGTATGTTACTTTGTGGGCAATTCTTTTATGGGCAACTGCAACTGGCATAAGTGTCTTGTCCAAGAACACATGCACCCACAATGGTAGCAGCGAAAAGCTATTTACTTTCAAAGTAACATACTTGGTCACTGGTAAGCTGCCATAAGGTGTATGAAATAAAACACCTGTGTTATAACTGTTGTTTTGGGGCTGTGTGAGAATACAGTAAGTTACATTCAAATCCATTCTTAATAAATCTTAATGCTGTTCGTTCAGGTTAAAATCCCATCCAAGTATCATGACATCACAATGTGGGATCACGCAGCACAAACAGCTTGTCATCTCACGACAACATTATCATATATGAGCAATGTGTTGGAATGCATGAACGAATCATGTGATACCGTTATCCAGGTAGATAACAACTTCATCCTATTTAAAGATATGCTAAAGTTAATTTTATATTTATCAATAATATATTGGTGGGTATAAAAACGTAGTGTATTTCCAACGCTTTGTCTGCCATACGGCGAAATATTATCAGGGATTTTTTATATACATACCAGATAGGGCACCAATATATTATTTATACTATGCCTGGTAGCAGAAGTAACAGAATATTTATATTTATCGTTACAAATCTTCGGTTTTGTGATTTGATTTATGTTACTATCTGTAATCCTACTTTAATAAGATGGATGAGATTGGTATATTGTTATCAGCTTCTTGCAGTGGTTGACAAACGTGATTTTAATATGGGTCTAATGCATTTCCCCTGTTTGATAGTCTTAAATAGGGCATATATGCGCCGCATCCGCAGCACCGTCTCGGCGCACGCGCAATAGCACCGGTTCAAATATATCAATCGAAACAAATATATTACTAACCCCGCAGGGCACAAAAAAATTAGTTGGATATTCATATTACTACTTTTCACCGAAAACACCCCGATTTTTACCTTGATTGCCATTTCTTGTTACAACTGCCTTAATTTATACTTAACGCTCCCAAACTGCCCAGTTTATAGCCAACGCCCCCTTCATGGTCGCAAATGCCCCTAGATGACCCCCACTTTGGGGACCACTGGCTTAGGTTAATAAATACTTTATTTATTTGTTTTTCATAGGAAATGGAAACAAAACTAACATGTTATCTTATAAACAAACCTATATCTGGTACAATTGGTGACGAACTTCTTCATTTTTTACTTTGGGGAAAATCAAGGTGAGTCAGATAACAGTATGTAATAATTTATAGTTGGGTGGGGGAGACTAGACACCTTTAGCACATAATATTAAAAAACCCTGATAAGTTTTAAACAATTAACAACAGTTCATGGGAGTTGTGAGGATACAGCTTTATAATTGTTAGAATGTTCTTTATTTGCTTTAAAGTGAGATGAGAAAATAGAATAAAAAGGTGTTCCATCTTCCTCACCCTACTGAATAATTTGCACACTAACTTTAAGTGCAGAAACAAACAAAAATCAATCCAATTTATGATTGTTTTAATATCACATATTTTACCTTAAAACTAGCATTATGAGTTTATGTAAAAGAAAAAAACAAAATATTGCAATATAAAGTCGTTTCTGTTTTTGGTAAAAATGTTTATCTCTTTGGAATTATTATTAGCTGTACTTAATTTTGTTTGATGTGGATACAGTCAGTAACACTATAATTTTATTAGTTTAGGTTTAGATTTTTTGTTATTAATATTTTCTCTTTTACCCAAGTGATGTGATACGTGACTTTCTCATGAAATGTATCACGGAAAAAGGAGTCGTGAAACTGAAGAAGTTTGTTGAGTCATCATACACCTACATGCTCCAATTATTACTCATCAATTTTCAGATGGCAGCAGATGCAATTTACTATCATGTTGTTGAAATAAAAGTAATATGTTTTGTTTACCTACCAAATTTAAATTTATATAATATGCATTTAGTAGGGTGGGGAAAGATGGGACACATTTTCATTCTATTTTCTCGTCCTATTTATTAGTAAACAAAAAAATTCAAAAAAGGATAAAACCATATTCTTATAACTCTCATAGATCGTTGTTAATTGTTTAAAACACTTTCAGGATATTTAGATATTTTGCGCTACAGGTGTCCCATCTTCCCCTACCCCTATTATATACTTTGGCTATTTTTGTTGTACAGCATATTTCATCATTTTTAAAATAAAGGTAAATCAAAAAAAGTTTCAGTTAAAATCAAAAGTGTTATTTAAGGCTTTTAACTGTCAAATAAATGTTGTGCTTTTTTTTATCATAGGGTATGGAGAAGCCTGCTGTTGTTGGAGGAATAAATTTGTTTGACTTTAACTTGGTTCAAGAAGCATTAGAGTCTGCGGGTTCATTTATTTTAAAAGCGAGAGAGTTACAACAGTAAGTACAAACACTGACAATAAGTTACTTGTTACTTTATAGTAGGGTGTGGGAAGATGGGACACCTTTTGTTTAATTTTCTCGTCCCATTTGGTAGTAAACAAAGAACTTTCAAAGAAATATAAAATCGTGTCCTCACAACTCCTATATACCTTTGTTAGTTGTTTGAAACATGATCAGGACATTTGGATATTATGTGCTAAGCTAAAGGTGTCCCGTCCTGCCCCCACCCTACTATATAAATTTTTTAATAGATAAGCTTATTCTAACTGTTTTAAATGCATATAAAACTTTTAAACCAAAAATTCTTAACCATTTAACCAATTATTAAGCTTGTTATATTTAAATTTCATTCATTTAATTTTCTTTCTTTTTTTTAATTTGGTCAACCCATTAGTGGCCACTGGGTTGGAGCAATTTCAACAGATAAACTGGTTCTGGCTGTTTTAAAAGCACATAAAACATTCAAACCAGCACTTCTTAACCTTTTTTCAGCAACCATATTTTAAGCTTGTTTTGTTTAAACTTCATTCATTCAATCTTTTTTTTATTAACACAATAACTATTTCCACCCTCAGTGTTGTGGAACGCAGTCAGAAAAATTTCTTGGCATTTTTTCGTTTCCTTCATTATTCGTGGCTGAAAGTTCAAGATGAACCAGTTGATGAAAGTAGTCAGGTACATCACTGTTTGTTCGTCTGGTCAAGGTTTTCTGATTATAAACTTTTTTTTGGTGTCCCGAGATAATATTAAAATTACATTAAATTATTATTTATTTAAAAAATTTAAAAAGATAATATAGTATGGTGGGGGAAGATGGGACACCTTTAATACATAATATCCAAATAGCCTAATCGTGTTTAAAACTATTATTTTTCGTGAGGATACGGTTTTATAATTCATTGAATGTTCTTTGTTTACAACCAAATGGAAAGAGAAAACTAAATGAAAAGGTGTCCTATCTTCCCCCACCCTACTATATTAAAATTAGAAATATACATTATATTTGGGATATGTCTAGATTTTTTTGTTCAGGTTTTTTTTAAGTTTTAAAAGTATGTTATGGCTAATGGTGCTTAGGTGTAGAAAGAATATTAAGATTTGTTCCTAAGTAAAGTTGATTTCTCCCTAATTAAGATTTGGCCGTGATTGCGAGTTTATGGGGTGCGAACTCATTCCTTATTTCCCATTAATTTCAAATAATCTAATATTTTAAAAAAATTTCATGAAAAATTTTGTTATCTTTTTAAAGTTTTATTTTTATTTTTTTTTCTATTTTTTTTTTTAAATGTTGCTGTTTTTTAAAAACTTTAATTTAAACCTTAGATGTCTTCACAAGAACTTGAGTTCGTTGCAGATTTTATCACAGATTCGCTCATCCATGAACATGAACAATTAAAAGCATCAGGGAAGGAAAAACATTTCAACTTTGATAAAGTTTGTAAGTTTATAGTGCTTCAATATCTTCGCATCTATTACCAGTAGGGCTGTGGAAAAAGTAACGGTTAACCGAACCTATTCGGTTAACCGCTAACGAAAAGTTCAAGTCGTTAACCGAACTATGACGTCATAGGGCATAAACGTATATCAATATCTGTCTTATTTACACGAAAGGCACGTGTTCGTTGATTGTTGTTTTGCAATAAGACAGAGTGCGCAGGGACGCTGTTGCTTTGATCGTGCCCTACAACGGCGATTACGCCATCAATCTTGATTGTTAATACCGCAGGCTAACTAGTTTTGCAACATTATATTGGTGTAATACACAACTTAAATGTTTTCCTCAGCCAAGCAGCATGTTTATTACGAAAAAGCAGGCATTCACACGTAGATTCATTGCATCATAATAGCGATTGTTTGACCTGGCAATTGATTACGACATAATAGCAATTCACACGTTAATAACTGCGTCATAATTGCAATTCACACGTTGATTATTTAGATAGCAGGTGTTTTAAAACAGGTTTGAATATGAATAAGTAAGCATTACTTTAACGTTAAGAACGTTTGCCCGTGTATTGCAAGCATAGTCCATACGTTCGTCGTAAAGTTGCCTTTAAATTCGCGAAAGAAAAGCGATAAACAAGACGCTTTTATTAGGATTACACTTGTATCGGTTAACCGGTTAACCGGTTAAAACTGAACGGTTAACGATTAAACAAAAATAGGGAAAATCCACAGCCCTAATTACCAGGCATAATGTAAATAATCTTTTAATGGTTCATCTGGTATGAGAAAAGGGCTGGGTTCAAGGCTCGTCACTGCTATCATTGTTGGTGTATGTGTCCTTGGGCAAGACACTTAACATCAATTGCTCCAACCCAGTGGTCACTGATTTGTTGTTCAAATTATCAGCCAAACATAAAAAATCTCCCAAAAAAGTTACATATCAAGTTCACTACTATAACTTAAGTAAACACTTAATCGACAGCTGTCATAGACTTACAACTTTCTGTCGCATTTAGATATCACAGTGCTCTAGAAAAATGGTTAGCACGCCTGCCTCTAACACAGAGGTTATGGGTTTAAGGCTTGCTCCTTCTACCATTGTGTGTGTATGTGACCTTGGCCAAAATACTTAATGACAATAGCTTCCAGTGGTCACTAATGGGTTGTCTAAATTATCAGCCACACATTAAAATAAATGAAAAAGTTCCCCCAAAAATCTACCACAAAGTAACTTGTAATCTGGCATAAGGTGTATGAAACAGAACACTAATGATTAATAACTAACCTTTTCCAGCTATTCGAGGGTAAAGCAAGTTACATTTACAGTCCCATCACAGTTTCTGCAAAATTTCAAATATTTTTAACTTTAATGTTTCCAGATCAATATTTTCAAGATGCTCCACTCACTTCATGTCTTGAAACTGAGAAAAACAGCTGGCATCACTTGGTTGAATCAACCAGCACTTTATCAGACAACCCACTCATTATTAAACAACGACCAAACGCTTCGTTTCGTCAACTTTTCCTTGAATTAAGAAAAAAATTACAAACATTGTTAAATTTTCCAAGTGTGAGTACAAGGTTGATTATTTAATGTTAATTTATATTTAAAGATCCTGTAATTGGTTGATGTTTTTCTGTTTTTTTTCTGTTAAAAATAGAGTTACAATTTAAAAACTATAATGTTCCATCGTTTTTTTATTATAGTAGGGTGGGGGAAGTTTGGACACTTTTTTACTTTCTCTTTCCATTTCATAGTAAAGAAAGAACATTTAAAGAATTATAAACAATATCCACACGACTTCCATAGACCGCTGTTAATTGTTTAAAACATGATCAGGATGTTTGGATATTATATGCTAAAGGTTTCCCATCTTTCCAACCCACTATATGATTTAATCAGTATTGGGTATGCGTTGCTAAAATTTAAATTATAAAGAATTTTTTTTTACATTTGTATAAAAATTGAACATGGTTTTGGTAAAAACAACAATGGCATAGCAGGGTGGGAGAAGACTAGCACATAATATATAAATATCCTGATTGTGTTTTAAACAATTAACAACGGTCTACGAGAGTTGTAAGGATCTGATTTATAATTATTTAAATGTTCCTGTTTACTACCAAATAGGGTGAGCAAACAGAATGAAAAAGCGCCCCACCTTACTATATTATATTTCCTCATTTGTTTCAGCTTACTCTCAATGAAAAGAACATCCAACAAAAAGTTGAAATTTCTAGCTCTTTAAAACCTTTTCCACAGCAATCATGCATATGGCATAAACAAGGTATTTCAATTTTATTTTTATCTGTGTATATTTGTCCAGTTCGATGGTATAATAGCTAGGGTAAGTAAGAGCTTTGTCATTAGCCCAGAGGATACGGGTTCGAGGCTTACCTCTGCTGCCATAGTTAGAATTCTAAGGCAATTTTCCAGCCCAGTTTAAATGGATATATAAATATAATACTGTGGGGTCGGATGGGACACCTTTAGCACATGAGTTTTCAATATTCTGATCGTATTTTAACAACTAACAAGGGCCTATAGGAGTCGTGGGGATAAGGTTTTAAAATTCTTTCAATGTTCTTTGTGTACCGAATGGGACAAAAATATAGAATAAATAGGTGTCCCATCTTCCCCCACTCTACTATACTGTATAAATACATAAAAAAAACATAAAAAATCATAACTTTTAAAATTACACCTTTGGTAGTAACATACCACTAGTGTTTTAGAAAGCTAACCTACGTAATTGTTTTTTCTTAAATTTAAAAAGTGTAACTTATGTTTTTCAAAACCTTATCTTTACAGCGAAAACTGATGTCTCAACTTATATTCTCTCCACGTTAAGCAAACCTCCACACCAGAAAATAAGTTTTGTGAAAATAAATCCTGGGTAGGTGGCCATATTGTTGTTTGGTCTATTATTAATCTTTTTAGTTTTTAATTACTGCCGCGATGGTGAATGAATGAATGTAACTTGCTTTATTCTCGTATGGCAGAAAACGACAGTGTTATAACATTGGTGTTCTGTTACATACGCCTCGTGCCTGCTTATAAGTTACCACCAATGTAACTTTATGGGTGATTGCTGTTTTTTGGGGAGTGTTTTTTTAGATTCACTTACGTATGGTGATATTTTAAACAACCCATAAGTGACCACTTGGTTGCAGAAATTGCCGTTACATGTCTTGCTTAAGGACACATACGCCCACAATAGTAGCAGCGACAAGCCTTGAACGGATTACCTCTCTGCCACTGCATCGGTGTTAAAACACCTTGGAAATAAAAATAACCCGAACACTGTCGCTTACTGGTTAAGCACTTGCATCAAAATAAAATGTGCTTGATACTGATACGATTGCTGGCGTATGTGTCCATGGGCAAGACACTTAACAGCAGGTTCAACGCAGTGGTCACTATTGGGTTGTCCAGATTATCAGCCACGCAAAAAAAAATAAAAAAAGTCACTCACAAAGTAACATACATGGTAACAAGTAAGCTGGCACGAGGTGTATGAAACAGAACACCAGTGGTATACTGACTGTCGTTTTCCGGCCTTGCGAGGATACAGCAATGTACATTCATTAATTCATATATAAAAATTCGGATTCAATAGTTATTTTTTAATCTAACAATTTCTCCAAAGTCAACAAACTAAAATATCTTACTAATCTTTCCAGTCGATGTCGCCAAATCCATCTTCAGTTTTCCGAATCACTTCCGCAACTTGCTACAACAGACAGCCACTACACGATATCAGATTTTGCTTTTTATGATGACAAATTTGTCACATTTCTTCTTGCTACCGATTCTCGTTGCTCAATTCTAGCACAGGTATCGTAATTATTAAACTTTGCAAGATGGAGTTTGAAACAAGCACATAAAACAAACAAAAAAGCATATAAACTCAAAAAAAAGTAAATATTCCTTTGTATCCACACTTGACTAGGCAACTTCAAAAGTTGTGTAACGATAAAACACATTTTCATACACGTGGTCCATACCGACCAAAAATGAAAATTCGTATATGAATAGAGATGCTCAAATGTGATCTAAAGGTACCACTAAGTTTTAAAAATCCAGCTTTTGAGAAAGTCGCATGAAAAAAAATTGCTGGAGTAAAAAAGAAAACAAGTTTTATTCATTCACCCCAAAGTACCACACATAAACCAGAGCAGACATAAGGTGTATCAAGCCATCACACACTGCAACAAGATATCTTTATGTTAACTATGAGTTACCCCCTACACACATGTTTTAAATAAATCCCTGACAATATTGCTACAAGCATCTTTTTAAACAAATCCCTGATAGTATTGCTACAAGCATCTTTTTAAACAAATCCCTGATAGTATTGCTACAAGCATCTTTTTAAACAAATCCCTGATGGTATTGCTACAAGCATCTTTTTAAACAAATCCCTGATAGTATTGCTACAAGCATCTTTTTAAACAAATCCCTGATGGTATTGCTACAAGCATCTTTTTAAACAAATCCCTGATAGTATTGCTACAAGCATCTTTTTAAACAAATCCCTGATAGTATTGCTACAAGCATCTTTTTAAACAAATCCCTGATAGTATTGCTACAAGCATCTTTTTAAACAAATCCCTGATAGTATTGCTACAAGCATGTTTTTAAACAAATCCCTGATAGTATTGCTACAAGCATCTTTTTAAACAAATCCCTGATAGTATTGCTACAAGCATGTTTTTAAACAAATCCCTGATAGTATTGCTACAAGCATCTTTTTAAACAAATCCCTGATAGTATTGCTACAAGCATCTTTTTAAACAAATCCCTGATAGTATTGCTACAAGCATCTTTTTAAACAAATCCCTGATAGTATTGCTACAAGCATCTTTTTAAACAAATCCCTGATAGTATTGCTACAAGCATCTTTTTAAACAAATCCCTGATGGTATTGCTACAAGCATCTTTTTAAACAAATCCCTGATAGTATTGCTACAAGCATCTTTTTAAACAAATCCCTGATGGTATTGCTACAAGCATCTTTTTAAACAAATCCCTGATAGTATTGCTACAAGCATCTTTTTAAACAAATCCCTGATAGTATTGCTACAAGCATCTTTTTAAACAAATCCCTGATAGTATTGCTACAAGCATCTTTTTAAACAAATCCCTGATAGTATTGCTACAAGCATGTTTTTAAACAAATCCCTGATAGTATTGCTACAAGCATCTTTTTAAACAAATCCCTGATAGTATTGCTACAAGCATCTTTTTAAACAAATCCCTGATAGTATTGCTACAAGCATGTTTTTAAACAAATCCCTGATAGTATTGCTACAAGCATCTTTTTAAACAAATCCCTGATAGTATTGCTACAAGCATGTTTTTAAACAAATCCCTGATAGTATTGCTACAAGCATCTTTTTAAACAAATCCCTGATAGTATTGCTACAAGCATCTTTTTAAACAAATCCCTGATAGTATTGCTACAAGCATCTTTTTAAACAAATCCCTGATAGTATTGCTACAAGCATCTTTTTAAACAAATCCCTGATAGTATTGCTACAAGCATCTTTTTATAACTTATTTCTTTAAATATGAATCAATGAATGAAATTTATTTTGTCTCTTCGGTACGAACCCTTTTTTTCTGAAACATATAAAAATGAATGAAAAAATCAATGTAACTTACTTTATCCTCGCGTGGACGGAAAATGACAGTCGTTATCACACAGGTTTACCACTTCGTGCCAGCTTACAAGTTACGATGTATGTTACTTTTTTGGGGGATTTTTTCATTTTTTTTATATATGGCTGATAATTTGGACAACCCATTAGTGACCATTGGGTTGGAGCAATCGCCCTTAGGAGCTTGTCCAATGACATATAAACCCACAATGGTAGCAGTGGCGAGCCTTGAACCCATTACCTCTTGGTTAGAAGTTAAATAAAATAATTCCTTCAAATGCAAATCTAGTCTGTTTAATTTTTTGCATTTTTTTTCAAAAATCCCAACCACCATCTAGATTTCTTTTCTTGACCTCATATCAGAGGTAGATGAGAGAGGATGTGATCCGAATGGTGGATCAACCGCATCCATGGAGTACGTGGATGTTTCAAAGTACGTCGCACATTATTCCACCATTGAAGGAATGCATGCTATCAAAGTTGCTTCATCAGGGACAAGAAAAGTAGCGTGCTTGGTAAATATACAACTGAATAATAATAACTTTATTTGTCTCTCCGATTACGGTAGTGAAGATTTAGAAATATTTTAAACGAAAAGACAGGATGAAGCGACAAACCAACAGTTGTTAAAACACGCTTACAGTTAAAAACATATTTACATTTAGTTAAAAGAAAATAAGTGTGGTCGCTACACCTAGCGGACAAACAAGCCATTTATTTTTAATTATTATCAAGTTAAACTTCTAATAGAAACAAACAACCTGATATCCTTTTTGCAACATACAGTTGAAAAAAAAAGTTTGTTTATATGTAGTATTTAGAAAGTTGTCAAATTACATGGCCATGAAGTGTGCTTAATTTGATAACCTTTATAGTTATTAAAAAAATTGTTGTTTTCTGCACTATTCAATATATAGTACTGTGGGGGAAGATGGGACACTTTCTCATTCTATTTTCTCTTCCCATTTGGTAGTAAACAAAATTATAAAACCAAATCCTCACAACTCCAATAGACTGTTGTTAACGTTTAAAACAGGATCAGGAAACTTATACTAAGGTGTCCCGTCTGTGCTAAAGGTGTCCCGTCTGTGCTAAAGGTGTCCCGTCTTCCCCTACCCTTTATATGTCTAAACAAAATGTTAAAATTGTTATATATCAAGGATTTGTTGGGTAATTTAGCTTTATCATGACAATAGACAAAAATACCTCGATCAAGTTGATTGTATAAAATAATATGAAATATTTTCACCTTTTTTAATAAAAAAAGTTAGAAAACTTTTTTTTTCCTAAACCTTTTTATTTTAAGCTTGGGTCAGACTTGCGGGTGATTCGAACTTATGAGATGGAGCCTTCAAACGAGGATTATCCCGACACTGATGTGTCAATGAACACAGGCTGATTTTCCTGGAAAATATTGTGTTATAACTTTACATGAGAACTCCAGTGTGGCAGGAATAGACAGAACCTTGATAAAAAAGGAAAAAATGTCTGTTGAATGGTATTGTAAAAGTTGGAGGGTTAAAAACGTTTATGAAAATATAATAAACATATAAAGTAGTGAAAAACTTGTATGACAGTACTGTGGCACCTTTTGAGCATTAAAGTTATCAGCAATATAGTTGTATGGATATATATATTTTACTAAAACAAAGACAACTCGTGTTTGAACATCCACTGAGAAATCTACCTGTGAGCAGTTTTTAACAATAGTTTTTATTACCAGTTTTCCAAACCCAAGTTAAAGTGTAAAATATTTAATTTTCAATGTCGAATTTTTTTAAAGCGGTAGCATTATAATCAATAATTTAATAATTATCATAACATTGAGGCAATCAAGAGAACGGAAATAACATTAGGAGACTATAAATTTGTAGCTTGACATTTCTTTAATAAGAACACGCGAGGATAAAGTAAGCTTCATTCATTTTAAAACAGAAGCTGCATTCATACTGGGCTGAAGAATCTAGTTGAGATTGTTTATGTTAGGTAAAAGGAAGCTGACGTTAAACCGCTATAGTAGCATTATGCCGCTCGTGTAAATATACTGTATCGTATGCAGTTGTAGGTTGTTGCATAATATGCTTTACAGTATATAAAATGAATTGTCGTAAGTTGGGTCGTTCAGTGACAGGCTTACTGCTTAGTTTATTCGCTGGTTTTTGCGTCGCCTTTTCTGCAACTTTATACCGTTTGACGACTAACTCAAGAAGCACTCAAGCGTGGTTTCTCCGTTTTGTTTTAATGTACGTTTTCTGCCTTCCACTTTTGTCATACCAAAGCCACAGGAATGTGAACCGTCGACTTACTTTGAAGTTTATGATGTGGTTGATTTTGTTCGGTGCCGTTGCGATGGTGGCCAGTGTAACTTTCTACATTTCGCTGGATTATTTGACAGTGAGTGAATCGATTGCTTTGAGCAACAGCTACGCTCTCCCAACGTTTCTTTTCTCCTGCTTGTTCATGCGAGGTAACTGTTTGATATTATAACCATCATCATAAGCAGTACGTATTGCGGGTATACATAACATTGTCTGTGCCTGCGAAGCAATAAACGTTTTTTAATTTAAATTTAATATAATAGAGTGGGGGGAGATGGGACACCTTCAATTCTATTTTCTCGTCCCATTTGGTAGTAAACAAAGAACATTCAAAGAATGTGCTAAAGTTGTTCCGTCTTCCTCCACCCTACTATATTACGACGTTTAGAAACAAATACCCAGTACGAAGACGCTGTATATATGGTTTAGGAATTTTTTAGCTACTCAACTCTGGTAAGGATGCGAACAAGCAGTTCTATCCATCATGGCATTTTTTTATATCCCCGGGAGGGATGTAGGCTATAGGCCCTATAGAAAGAATTTTTCAAACAACCATTTTTTTCGGACACATTTTTAGAAAGACATCACCCGATGCAGTATGGACTCTTGTTTCTTGTGCTTGCTGGGTTGTTCGTGCTCGCTCGACCAAGTTTTCTGTTTGGGCAGGTAGCTGCGGAGGAAACCGCGCACGAACAAGCAGCCGGGCAGCGCTGGATAGGATTTGCGTTTTCCATCACGTGTTCGGTATTTACTGGAGTCCGAATAATTGTAGGAGAGTTTCTGCGCGCTAATAAGATAAACGTGTCGCAAATAAACATAGCGACATCTATAGCTGCTTTTGTGGTATATCCAATATATACTGCTATTCAAATGGGAGATCTCTACATTCCGTGCTTCGCTGACCTGATTTTTTTACTACTAAGCGCCTTTTTTGGCTTTTTATCGAACACAATTGTTTTGGTCGCTTGCCAGTTTGAACGCTCCGGACCAGTGAGCTTGGCTTACACTTCACAAATTGTCTTCGCCTTTATTTTGGACGCACTGGTCGTGGGCGAGGATATTTCTATAATAGACGTTTCCGGTGCCGGGTGTATTATGGCTGGAGTATGCGGCTCGATGGTCGTAAAAATGATTCGACCTGGCTTGACGAACGAAGAGACCATCATGAATAGGTCCACCGAATAAAAAAAATTTTTTTTGACGTGCTAGTCCTCACCGAGTTCAGATTTAAAGTTCAATGTTTTAAATTTTATTTGTAATTTAAAACTTATTGTAGTTTTATATTTTTGATATAGTAGGATGGGAGAAGACTGGGCAACTTCAGAACTTAATATCCAAATGTCCTGATCGCGTTTTAAACAATTAACAACGGTATATGGAAATCGTAGGGTACCGTTTTTTTTACAATTTTTGAATGTTTTTTTGTTTACTACCAAATGGGACATGAAAATATAATGACAAAGTGTCCCATCTTCCCCCACTATACTATATAATTAATCCATTAGTCGTATCATATCGTTGTACAATAATCATTAACCTAGGAGAGTTTTTTTTTTATACGCATTTTACTACTGAGAAGAAATTCTATTGAACATAAGTCAACACTCTTTCAATAAAAGAGCAAGCTTAACTTATTTGACACTTAATATTGCAATCGCTTATTTGTTGTAACTAAAAAATTGTATGCAGTGCTGAAAACCGATAAAATAATGCGGAAGTCGCATTAATATATTGTTCTCGTATAAAGACAACACCTTGTGTGACCTAAAAATAACGGAAACCATGTTTTTATTAAACATTTTTAACATAGTTGTTGTTCACATTATATAATCACAACTGTTTATGACCCGCGTCAGATAGTTTTATTTTATAAGTTTCATGCAGGAATTTGTGTAAACTGTGGAATATAAATTCTATTCATATAATTATAAGGAATATTTACTGTGTAGAAGAATTCTTAAACGAAAAATGATTCAGGTTTAAATAGAAGAATTTAACTGTACCACAAGTAACATACATAATAAATCGTAAGCTGGCACGAGGTGTATGAAACAGAACACCCGTGTTATAACGACTGTCATTTTGCGAGGATAAAGTAAGTTACATTCCTTCATTCATTCACATTTTATCATCAGTTAAAACGCTCCGGACTGTACTTTTTAAGATTCAATCATTTTTTTGCATTTTTTTAATATTTATTTAGTTATTGCATTAAAGAAATTGTTTTAGAAGATAACAAAACCCTTAGATACAAAAAATGCTGTAAATTGTCGGATAACAGTGAGACATGAAAACCAGTATGTTGAGATTATTTATTGCAAAGAAGAGTCGGAAGAATTAAAGTTATGCCAATACGAAGTTGGAGAGTCTTCGCCAAGATCTTAAAACGCTTTCCAATAATTTGGATAATTTTGTTTACTTTTATTTTAAGTAGTTCATGGATTTTTTGGTCGGTACATCAATCGCCATTATTCTCTGAAAACGCCAAGGAATTGTAAGTTGTTTTGAGCAGACATTTTAAATAATGTATTGTAGTGCTTGTATGTTATAGGTTGTGGTTTTTATTGTGTGGGGAATATGGGACACCCTTCATTCAATTTTCCCGTCCCATTTGGTAGTAAACAAACATTCAAAGAATTATAAAACCGTATCCTCATGACTCCCGTTGAATGTTGTTAATGGTTTAAAACAAGGTCAGGGTATTTAAATAAAATGTGCTCAAGGTGTCCCATCTATCCCCACTCTATATATTTACAGTCTCTTTTTGACGTAATACGAACTAAGTCTACACATCCCGTTCGCGCGTGTGCTTATTCTACTTTGGGGTAAGATGGTACACTTATAGCACTTAGTATTCAAATATCCTGATCGTGTTTAAAACAATTAACAACGGTCTTATAGGGGTCGTGAAAATTTGCTTTTATAATTCTTTAAATGTTCTTTGTTTACTACCAAATGAGACAAGAAAATAGAATGAAAAAGTGCTCCTCCTTCCTCCACTCTACTATAATTCAATATTTTAGAAAAATAGGAAGAACCCAGCTCAGGACATTCTCCGAACTGAATCCAATTGCTGAAAAATCTATAAGTCTTTACCAAAGAAGTCAAAGCACTATTCCTCCATTACTTGATCCCGGAATTTCCTTAGACGACCCAATGCGATGCAACGGTTTATATTCTTGATAATATTTGCCCGTATAAAAATAACCCCTCGAGAAAACTTTTACTTTTTTTCGATGGTAAACGGTAAGTTCTTTTTAAAAAAAACAACATTTTTTAGTTTATTCCAATGGTTCCGTCAAAGTTTACTTTTTATTTCCTTATTTTTTTCGATGGTAGACAATTGGTTTTAAAAAAATATTTTTCAGTTCAATTTATTGGTTGCGTCAAAATATTGGAAAAATCAGCAAATACAACATCTATTCTACGCAACTTTACGGCAATTGCAAACTTATCAAAATCGGATTGCTTTGTGCAATGCTACAACAGGTGGAAAAACATTATCTATCTACAAAAGTAGACCGTACGTTTTATATTAAACTGAAAAATGTATGAACGTAATTTATTTTGTACTTGGTCGGAAAACGTCAGTCGTTAATCACAGGTGTTCTATTTCATACACCTCGCCAGCTTACTAGTTACCAAGTACGTTACTTTGTGGGTGATTTTTTTAGGATTTTTTTTAATGCTTGACTGTGGGTGCGTAGCGATTTGAAAACAAATGTAAATTTAACTCCATTAATTTTACAGACGAAGCAAAATTGTGGGACTCACAACAAATTTTTGTTTCTGTGTAAAATCTTTTGAACCGAAGCCTGTTCATGTTACATGGAATAATTGCCCAACAAAGGAATGTGGGGCCGAAATAAACGAATACTGTGGCGCCATTGAATTTTATAAACTTATTAAGCCATGCTCTAAAGGTGCGTTATATTAATGAGTTAATCTTTATATAGTAGGGCGGGGGAAAGTGGGACACCTTTAGCACATAATATCCAGATATCCTGAACGTTTTTTAAAAAATTACCAGCGATCTATGCCTATATGGGAATCGTGAGAATACGGTTTTATATTTATATATCTTCTGTTTACTATCAAATGGGACGAGAAAGAAGATGAAAGGTGTCTTATTTTTTCCCATTCTAGTATATTAGCACCAATGTTGTGTTTTAAAATGCATTTTTTAACTGACGTGCACACGTATTTTTAAAGGTACAATTAATTTGCAACTTAGACACGGCTGCTTCCCAGTTAAAAAAGTGAATAATGATCTCGTACAAGTCAAATCTTCAAACACGTCCGCTTTAGCGTGTGTGCTGATTTGCGAAAGAAACCAATACACCTTTGCCGTCATTCCAAAACCTTTTCACTGTTTTTGTTCTCTGAATCAACGGTAAGCCATTTTTCGGTATCACTTGTTGAACGAGCCCAAATACTTTGCTTTCTGTATCTGATCTAGAATGCTGACAACTGTTTCGTCACAAAGCAGCAATAGAAATCTTCAATGTACCCGCCCAGGTTTTGTTTCTGTTTCTCGTACACTAGCAACTGAACGATGCGGAGACAAGGGGTATTTAAATAACAACATCTTGCCGCTTGTGGCGCTAGTAAGCCACCCAGGCTCTGGAAACTCTTGGCTAAGGTATTTGCTAGAGGGCGCTAGTGGGATATACACTGGAAGTATTTACAAAGACCCAGGAGTTTTTAAATCAGGTTCGCTAATCAGCATTTTTTATCCTTCATTTTTATGAATATATAGTATAGTAGGGTGGGGAAAGATGTTTTCATTTTATTCTCTCGTCCTATTTAGTAGTGAACAAAGAATATTTACAAAATTTTATAACCTTAAATCCCCGCGATAATTTAACAGCGTTGTTAATTGTTTAAAGCACGATCAGGAAAAATGAAATTTAGTTGCTAATGGTATTCCATCTTACCCCACACTATACTGCGCCCTATACCATAAACTATACTGTGGGAATTAACTATACTGATGCAATACAAAATCCCATATATGAGCACCAGTATAGTTAAGTATAGAGCGATATAGCCTACTCAATACATTAGGTATATAGGCCATTGTATAACATGTCTTTATGGTTAGGTGCGGTTTTATAGTTGGTCAGAAAATGTTTACAGTTCCTGAATAAATGTTACAGGAATGTTTGGCGAGGGTGATAATCCAACATCACGACGTACACTGGTCGTTAAAGCCCATCCCTCGCACGAGTACCTGATAAACATTACGGCTTCATTCGACAAAATCGTTTTATTAATAAGGAATCCGTATGAAGCTTTTGTGGCCGAATTCAATAGAAAAATGACTAAAGACCACACCGGCTTTGCTCAGGTCGATGATTTTAATGGGGAAGGTAAACAAGTGTGTTTTAGTTAATATGAGATTTAGTCGTAATATCCTGGTTATATAGTAGGGTGGGGGAAGATGAGACACCTTAACATTTTATTTTCTCGTCCCATTTGGTAGAAAAATAAACAAAGAACATTCAAAGATTTAGAAAACCGTATATCCCCACGACTTTCATTAATTGTTTAAAACAGGGTCAAGATATTTGGATATTATGTGCCAAAGTTGTCCCATCTCCCCCCACATTACTATATTCTAAAAATGACCGTTTAACCTACTTAAGTACAAATAACCGTATATAATTACAGTTTGGCTGGAATATATAAGAATAGCTACACGGGATTGGGCGATGCATCAACTGCATCTAATTCAAAGCAAAAAACCGATGCTGCTTGTAACCTTCGATGAACTACGAGCAAATATGTCTCGCGAACTGCGCCGCATTCTTTACTTCATCGGTTACAAGCCACCAGACATGGAACGCAGGCTGGAGTGCTTGGGTCGCAACCCAGTCGGCGATTTCAAGCGACCGCAGACAAGAACTTCATACGACCCATACGTTACAGACACAATACGTATGATCAACCATGCAATAGAAACAATTCGTGAAGCTTTGCTGCTTAAAAACGTGGGCAATCTTCCGAAATGGGAAAGAGACATTAAATTATGAAAGAAAAATAACCTGAGTTTTTCTACAAGTTATAAATCGGCTTTCGATTTGTTAACTTTATATACGCTTTCTGTAGTTTTTAGTTGCGATTTACAGTGATTTTTTTTTTTAAATAACGTATTTGGTTAACTCGTAAGCTGGCACGTTGTGTATAAAACAGAGCACCGGTGTTTAACGACTGTCGTTTCCGGTTACATTTATTCATTCAATACGCAGCCGTCAAACGTAATGTTTAACTTTACTACTCTCTGATGTGCATACTCTATTATTTTTTTTTAATTGTAAAAACAAAATTATATTTTTCAAATCTAAAAGAATTTATGAAATGTAGATTTTAAAATCCGGTCCTTTTGCTAATTGTTTAAAAATAATAATTTGATCACCAACCAAAAGTAAATAAATATAGCATTTCTATAAAAAGTCGTTGGTCGGGTTCGTTGCAACATTACAAATGGCCGTATTATTTAAGTTACTACATTCGTAAAGTTACCGCCATATTTTATGATCAAGGGCAATTACCTCAACTTTATTTTATTGCCTTTAAAACACGCGTATATCAGACGGACTGTTACGTTTAGTAAATCGTAAACCAGGTTGCTGTTGTATTGGTTGCCGTGACAACAAAAAATGTGGCAAGAGTTTAAAGTTTAACGAACTCTAATAAAGTTTTAATTCAGTCGTTACACGGTAATGGCGATGATCGCTATTATTGTAACGCCTATGCATGCTTATTTGAATCCTATACCAAAAATAATAAAAAATTTTTTTTTCAATTTGCAGATAATCATTTTCTCGTGGTCGCTGATCACTTGTGATCATTAATGATCACTTAATAGTTCGAGCACGTAGGGTTAATGGAAAATTCCAGGGTTATTATGCGTGGAAGACTATGGCGCAATCTCGGTCACTTGACACCAGGTTAGGCCGCATTTACCATAATATTTTCATTGTGGGGTTAAGTGGTCAGAACTGTCGTTCGTTTTTGCAGCTTTTGCGTCTATGTAACTTAACCTACCGCAGCACACTCACTCGTTTAACCGAACAAGGAAACTTCGAGCAAAATGTAACCGACAACATAAAAAAAGTTAACCACGTTTCGACTTCTTTGTTGAACCATGGGGGTTAATGAGGCAATGAACACCGTCGGCCTCCATCGACTTACGGGTTATGGGGTATAATGAGGTGTCTGACGTCAAACAAAGTCGCATGTTTTAAAAGACGCCAATGAACCACGGCGAACGTGCGTCAGTTACGCGACGTAAAAATGCCTAAAAGTTATTGAAAATTTCTTTTTTAAAAACAGCACGATCACGCAGTCGCTGCATGCATTTTATTGAATAAACTTAGAAATACAAACTGTATATATCGCTTCCAAAATTAAACGTATCGAAAATAGCGAAAACATTTCTTGCAATGAAATATACAAAGGCAAAATGACGCACACAAAGTGTTATAACCGAATAATATAAAGTTTAGGAAACCAAACGTACATAGCTTTAGTTTCTTTCCATATAGACTGAGTTTAGTTGATATTTGTTTATTTCCTTTTCGGCCATTTTGATCAAACATATTCGGAATATTTGTCCTTGGATTTTGGGATTTGTACTTTGGTTTCGTAAGGCTCCCGCACAGTGTAACCTGTTGGCGTATATTTGTAAGGGGGCGAATCCTCATCTTCCGGTTTAGGTCCAGGCATGCAGAAGCAGAGTATTGCTGTTAGAAGAGCTAGTGCACTGCTGACGAATCCAAGATACAGCGCCGCACCCATTTCGTATATGATCATATTATCTTGCGTGAAAACGGAAAAGAAATCCTCAACCACAACTCCAGTGTACCATGACACCGATGCAAGAGTTAGAACTCCTAAGAAAATGTAAAGAAATTGGATGTCATTGTTGTGTTATGTTTATATACAGTATAGAGTGGGGGAAGATGGGGCACCTTTTCGTTTTATTTTCTCGTCGCATTTGGTAGTAAACCAAGAACATTCAAAAAATTATTAAACCATATCCCCACGACTTCTATAAACTGTTGTTAATTGTTTAAAACACGATCAGGATATTTAGATATTATGTGCTAAAAGTGTCCCATCTCCCCCACCCTACTATACATTGATTCCACAATCGGGCGTTTCCTTGGTCATTCGATTTAAATAAGGTAACATATTAATTTTGCGATATTTCAACTAAATATCAAATTAAATACAGGTCTAATATATAGAAAAAGTCAATGGCAATATCCCATACCCGATACGCGCATTTAAAAAATCTTACCAGCAACAAGAAATAAAACTCCAGAAATGCGCATAAGATTCCGCTTCGCAGAAAGATTGCCGTCCAATAATTTCGAACATTCCATACCGATTAAAGTAATAAAGCAGCCAATCACCGATAGTGAGAGCGCGATGCACATCATTGCCCGTATTGCGAGAATGTAACCTAAAAAAACAACACAAGTCGTTAAATCGGTGGTAAAATTCTAAACATAATATTGCATTATATAGTAGAATGGGGTAAGATGGGACATCTTTAGCACATAATATCCAAATATCCTGATCGTGTTTTAAACAATTAACAACTGTCTATGGGAGTCGTGAGGATATGGTTTTATAATTCTTCGAATGTTTTTTGTTTACTACCAAATAGGACAAAAAATATAGCGAATAGGTGTCCCATCTTTCCCCACCCTACTATATAAAATGTGCGCTATAGAAATAAGATTAAAAAAAATATACAAAATATGGCTTTATATATAAAAAACTATGCTATGTATAGAATTTAGTTTATTTTTAGAATTGTAAAAAAGTTTTAGCATTATACTCTATAGAATTTAAGAAATATTTTGGAATTATAAACAAGATATTCGGCATTGTATAATATGCTGTATAGAATACAATACGCGATAATGAGATGGTTTATACTTTCGGTTAATGAAGTTCAATGTCGCCTATTGTAGAAAAATGTTTGGCAATTATTTGATAGATTATAGGCCACGGTATGCATATAATTTTTTGAACAAATTTTTTTGGGCGTATTTGTATATGTTTCTATCAATTACGCGCGTTATCCTCTTTTATTTTTTTTAAATTAAAATAAGTAAATTCCAAATATACCGGCTGTCTCAAACATAGAACCCATTTCTTCGCAATGATATTGACCCCCATAGGCTTGCATACAGTCAGCCCATATCCCACGCCAAGCAAAAGCTGCACCGAGAACTGACGAACTAGTGGGCCCATTAACCGCCCACATGTTCCAAGTTAACGTGGTGGCTATGAGCGCCGTGGACGTGAATGCACAAATAAAGCTACACAGTTGATGGTACATTTTTGGTCTAATCGATTTGACTTTTCCTCGCTGAAAAAAACACCCACTAATTCGCAGCAGTAATCGTAACGATAATGCCGGCCGCTTGTGCCGTTATATGTTTATATATTGCCATAAAATTCATTTTGTATTTTACGCAGTTGTAAAATTCAAGGGATTATATTCCGAAGTAGGTTCTTCGCACGCACAATACGTTATACTATAACTTTAATGCTCAGTGTGCAGTTTGTACCTTTTTCGTTGAGCATTGATTGCATTTCTTCACATTGATATTGTCCGCCGTACATTTGCATGCAATCACCCCATATTCCACGCCACGCCCAAATTGCAGTAAGCACACTAGAACTAGTTGGACCATTCACAGCCCATTGATTCCAAACAGTAGTGGTCGTAATTAACGATGTTGATACAAACGCCAATACGAAAATGAGTATTTGCCCATACATGCCTAAATTCTACGTCTAAAACTTCGACACCGTGCGTATACCAACAAGCTCAGCCCCAAAAAAACTTTTTTCGTTCTATTTTCAAAAACCCAAAATAAAAGGTAAAGTTTTTCCCGCATTCTTTTTTCTTCGTTTGCTTCAAAATTGCGCCAACGAAAAAAGGCTTGTCTATTATTTAAAAGATAAAATCGAAAAAAATATTTAGCAGCAATCATTTATAAGCTACAACATTTATCGGTTTCCACAGCTTATTCAAGTCAGATTAAATCATTGCTTAATGTGTTTCAAATATAAAACTAACAGTATTTAACTTGTCTTTTAATAATATAAATGTTATAAGTTTAAATATGATGCTCGTGCAAAGCAGGTTACTGTGGTATCGGTAAAGGCAATGTTACGTGTGAGGCTACGGCGTTTGTCAAAGATTAGCTGTGGATGGAAATAACTAGGCTATTCAGGAGATTTTATTGGGCATGTAAGTGGTCAGCATACAGATTTCTTTCTTTGAACAGTTGTTCTTGTAGTTGTTTTTCTGGGGCGACTTTATATAGTATATACAAACCTTTAAACACGGGCTGTGCTATGATCTATAGTATAATAATTAACGTGTCTGTAATTCTTTATTTCTATACTGATATTAATCTTGCATATATAAACGTTTATACACGAACTCTGCTATGACCTATAATAATAATCAACGTATCTGTAATACTTTATAATTATACGGATATTACAGAGGAACAAAATGAGATACATACTTTTACTGTATTTGGGGCTGTTGAGTTCCTATCAGTGTTAATATATGTACATATATTAACATTGGTTCCTATACAAACTTTGGATGCTGTGTAATCGTAATATTTTGTCGTGGCAACAGACAGCATTTAATGGTAATCGTTGGAGTAGAACGACAGGAATTTTTCAGTTTGTACTTTGTGTTTGTGCGTTGGTTTGGTAAACATTGGTTGTAGGAGATTGGCGTTTATGTTTTTACAAGCGCAAGCTTTCCGTTGAAACATGAATTGTAATTCGCCAATATAAGTTTCATTAGATAAGAAGGTATCAGTGATAGTGAAGAATATCAGGTACTCAGTAAAGTTAAACATTACTATTACCTATTAGCAATACGTTTGGCGCATATATTAGTAGTTTCGCAGTTCCTTAATTCACAGTTTCGGTTTAGTGCTTAGTGGGGCAGGAATTTTAAGTGGCGCCATTTTTTGTGCTAATTTAACTTATTTAAATACGGCAGTATAGATTTTATAACACCTGTGCTTGTGCGCGGTTTTTTGCCCAAATGTTCTCTTAAGGTCAAAAAAACGTATTCTCTTTTAGAAGGTGTTAATAAAATTACATTTTTATGTTATTATTGAGATGTTTCTGTTTAATAATAGTTTTTATTCTACACAGTTATACAGAGATTTTGAACTTTATTGTAATTGTTACAGCAATGTGTAAAAAGTGATGGAAAACCCGCAACACCAACAACCACAGCTTCATTATCATGATGGAAAGCAAAGATTTGTGAAACCTCAAGTAATGAAAGACAGTGACAGCGAGGATGATTCGGCTTCCTACACAAATTCATCAGATTTAAGTGAAGATTCATTAGATGACGGTTCCTCATGGCATAATGAGGCCATGAGGACAGGGGAGCTGTTTTATATCGAAGAGGACCTTCCTCTGGATGAAATTGATGAATCTGTAGCTTATGATGCTGCTTCTAACAACCAAAATGACCATGGTGTGTCGAGAAAAGGTCGGTCTATCATTCCCTATGTTACCAAAACTATCCTTGTTCCTGTAGAAGCTGCTTCACATTACGGCCACAAGTTTTCAACTGATCTTCTAGCTAGTATGTTAGGTATTATTACACTTGATATGAGATTAGATAACCAAAGTGACACCTCTGAAGACAGCAGTTATGAGAAATTGTCTGTAGATGTGTTAGTTCCAGGGGGAGCCGCTCTGCAGACAGGGCAAGTCAATTTGGGGGACATACTTCGCGCTGTAAATGAAGTTCCCGTTACGATAAATAATGTTGAAAAAGTTTTAAGGTCGGTAACCCAGCCATGTGATTTAAAACTTCTTTTTCAAGTTGATCAAAATAACATTGAAAACTTTAAAGAAATAGTCAGCATGCACAAGCTTCCATCTAAAAACACTGACGATGTAAGTATCATACACCTTCTTTCACCTGCAGAAGACAATGCTAAATCCTCCCAGTTACCAGGGCCACATGGGGTAATGTTCCTCACTATGAATATTAAATCGGATACAGCAGGAGATGATGACGATTTGCTTTACAATTATCCATCATCAGATTCGGTGTCTACTCCCATTTCAAAGTTATTACAAATACGTGGGGTTTTTATCACATTATCAGACATGATGAAAGACAATTTCTCATGCAGTGTGTTAAGTAGTAGTTTGATGGTGGAAAATCAACTTGTACATTGTGCTTATTATTCCATTGGTAGCGAGATACTTATAATTTGTGTACCAGGATCCAGTTTCACTGTTGCTCATGTACAAAAAGTAGCAGCAAATGCAGTTCGTTTGCTCAATGTCATGTATGGTTCTCTTTTATCTGCATTTCAATCAGAAAATAAACACAGAGTGGATCATCTTTTTCATAACATTTTAATGCTGAACTCGGCAAGTACTTACGAGCGACTTACGGAGCCTTTTCATCTGACGCAGTCAAATTATCTGCGATTGCCAGGTGAGGTCAGTGCACATGTAAACGCAGCACTGTCAGAATTTGAAGCAAGTGACTTTGAAGGAGGATTTGCTGAGAAGCATAGCTACACAAGAAGACTTTATAACATTCGTGGTTCATGCTTATTTCACAATCAACATCTTATAGCCAATCACTTACCCACAGAAGATTTTTCTGACCTTTATCTCTTCTGTTACAATCATGCTTTACTGGAACCAGCTAAGAAAGATAAAATTGGACTTCTTCTCATTTGGAGGGAGGTTTTTCGATGGAAAAACAGAGTTTGCTACACCAACGACAAAGCAGATTTTACCGAGAGCAAGGGTAGATATTTCTGGTTGATAGTTGGTTTAAAAAAGAACATTCTCTGCGTCTTGCTTCAAATGAATGGAAAGCTGTTTCCAACTGCTCACACTCCACGCCCTGACCCTTTGTATGTCAATCAAGCAAAAGCTACTCTGCTTAATTTGGAGAGTTATAACTTGCAAGGATGCATATCGCAGGTTGTTACTTCCTCATCATTGCCTTTTATAACTACTGCAAATAACTTTGTCAGCAAACCACAGTCGTTGTTCAAATCAGCCAAACCACCAACTGGATCAAGCGGCCAAAGCAAGGGTTTTAAACTTCCATTTAATTCACCACTAAAATTAAGAAATACCGCTTCGGACAGCGATGGTGAAATAAAGTCAACACAAAGCCCAAAAACGCACCCAAAGTTCAGTGAAGATCAGAAGACCCCACCCAGAAGTAGAAGCTTGTTTCGGGAGAAGTCCTTCAGTTCTCAAGGATCAGGAGAGAGCTTTGGATCCCCAAAGCCCACGGCAAAATTAGGCAACTCACAAATGAATACAAGCAGACAGGCTAGCATGAAACTTGAAACAGATGGGCAATCTAAAGTGGAGTCAAAATACATTCAACTTACAACTGGGAATGTTAACACTTTATTTTTATATGTGAATCTTGATACTGCAAAAGGGATTGCAATCATGCCAACAGACTATGATATTAACTGCAATACAAGTCTAATGGACCAAAGTATTGTAGAAAATTTTCGCCGGTACGCTCTGATCATTCAACAACGCTTAGCTGCCAAAGATGGTGCAGTTGACGAATGCCATGAAGAAGGTGTAATGTTTCAGTGCCATGGTGGCGTGACAAGCGGTCAGCAAAAGAAACAACCTCCACATGTTCAGTATTGGGTTGTGGGACGGTCACTAAAGTCTCCACTGAAACAGGAGCTGTATGTTTGTTTTAGCAGTTCAGCTTCACAAAATATGATTGAACTTGCGTTTCGCATTGCAGCACAGGGTTAACATTATTAAAGTAAAATAATGTAATATCTTTATTTCTCTTTTCCATTACGGTTGTGAAGATTTAGAAATTTTATAAACGAAAAGACAGGATATAGCGACAAAAATACATTCGAAATCATTAATACTACACTATAGTGTACCGTTTTTTTATTGTGAACTTTTTTTAAACGCTTTATATTTTAATATGGGTTCAAATTCAATGTTTAAGCATACCACTGTGAGCTGCCTGTTCATTGTAAAAATTAATGAAAATGCACTCTTATCTGTATAGGCTACTATATTTAAATAGTTGATTCCTACTATTTTGTACAATTGTTCTGTAAAATAGTGTCAATTTTGTAGTCCAAATGCAATTTGTATAAATTTCATTTGCTATGTTGGTATGTTGCACACAAGTATGAGCATTACAAGAAACTTTTTAATATTACCTCTAAAAAAAGTATAGTAAGGTGGGGAAAATGGGACATCTTTAGCCCATAAAATCCAAATATCTTGACCGTGTTTTAAACAATTAACAAAGGTCTATGGGAGTCGTGACGATACAGTTCTATAATTCTTTGAATGTTTTTTGTTTACTGCCAAGTGGGACGCGAAAATAGAATGAAAAAGTGTCCCATTTTCCCCCACCCTACTATATATATGTTTAGGTTAAAAGTGGGTAGGATTACTAATACCTCTTTTTGAAGGAATATCATATGTTAATTTCATAACAGTTCTTTTTTATTTTGTACAATGTTGTTTTATATATATTTTGAAAAATAATGAAATTTAAAGACAAGATTTTGTTTGTGAAATTTATTTTCAAACACAGTTTCTTTTTTATTCTATGTGGGTGAGGACCCGTAGCGTGACACGCCATGGGTCCTGGGATTTAGACCAGGATTGACCCATTACCCCAAAAATGCGAAAATATATGATTCCATGTTAAGTAAATGAACAAATGACACTTGCGAACTAACAAATGTCGTTGAACAGAAGTTTTAAGCAGGTTATGTCTGTATTTTATTTGTTGAGTTTTACGCATGTCACTTTAGGAAGTTTAGGTAATTGCATATTTTATGTATATATGTCTGGCAAATTGGACAACCCATTAATGACCAGTAAAATTGGTTCAATGGAATGTCTTCCATGAGTAACATACAACCACGGTGTTAGAAGCATCGAACACGGCGTGACCTTTGGATTGCGATGCGACGCCGGTGTCGTGTAAAATTTGTTCCGGACATAAAATTTGGTCCTGGTGCTAATCCGCCGCGACGCTACTATGTCCACAGAGAAGGTTAGACAAAAGAATAAGCGCGAAGATTGAAATACGATCGGAAATGAAAAAACATCAGGGTCTATAAACTACACTTTTGCGGTGGGGAGAACCAAAATACCGTTGTTAGTTGTTCAAAGTACGATCAGAAAATACGGGATTTAGGTACTAACGGTCTTACTCAACATTACTGTATTCAGTATTATTATTATTCCTGCCCATAAGTTAGAAACTAATATTTCAATATGTTAACGTTGAGCTCGGATTGTTTTTAACAAGGGGTTGTAATGAAAATTGTTCCGGGTTGTTTTCAGTATATGCACACGTTGCGGCGCGTACCTGGACCAAGTTTGACACTAACACCGATAAACTTCGTTATAAACCTTGAACTTGTTATATATTCTATAAACGTATCAGGTATGAATTATAAATCACGCGCAAAAAATAATTTATAGGTGTTGTTAAGGCGGATTTTTAAAATACTGCAAATCGAAGATCATTGCTGTATGCTCTATTCATTGCAAAAGATATAGGTGTGCGCACAACCAAAATCTTCAGTAACGTCACGCATTAAATTATAAATATTTTGAAAATTAAACGTTACGATTCTAACTTTGGTCGTTCGACAGCTTTAAAAGTTATAATGTTATTGTCACTCACGTCTTACCAACACACGCGAAATTCCAGAAAAGCGCAGATGTGGGTGCACAAAAAGAAATTTTTAATTATTCGTAGGCGCTTAAGTGATTGTTAGACCGCTGAGGATTCAATTTAGGTGCTGATCTACACAGAAAGCTAACAAATATAGAATAGTGTTGTGCCGAAAATAAAGTCAAAGCTGTTTAGTATAGGGTAGGGAAAATGGGACATATTTTTATTCTATTTTCTCGTCCCATTTAGTAGTAAACAAAGAAAATTCAAACAATTATAAAAACATATCCTTGTTACTCCCATAGAACAATGTTAATTGTTTATAACACGATCAGCATATTTGGATAATATATGCTAAAGGTGTCCCATCCTCCCCCACCCTACTATATATTACCCATTACAATGTTTCATGTTTCGTGAAACAAATTCTGGGTTATGCTTGTACTACATGACTTTTAGTGTTAAGACGAGTCCGTATAGCAAACACGAAGCAAGTATTCAAATAACGATGACGTAGATAACCAATAGTTTAAACTTTAAGAAACAACTTACTCAATGTCAATGACCCATCTTACAATACAACAAACATGTTTTCTAATCTAACGAAAACACGCAGAGTTTAAATATAAATATTCCAACCAATGGGAATGTTAATAACGGATCGAATATACTGTATAGGTACTGTGTACTGTATAGCCAATTCCGTTACTGCAAACAATTTTTCCCAAAAGTGCGATTCTATTGACGTCTACATATATACTCTTTGTATAGTAATGTAGGGTAAGATGGAATACTTTATAGCACATAATATCCAAATATCCTAATCGTGTTTAAAATATTTAAAATGGTCTAAAGGTGCCGTAATAGGTATACGGTTTTATTATTTTTTGAATGTCTTTTGTTTACTACCAAATGGGACGAGGAAATAAAGTAAAAAGGTGCCCCATCTTCCTCCACCCTACTATATATCACTTTAGGTTGTATTAAGTATACTAACTTGGCAGTTTCATCATTCCAAAACCGTTGCATTGATACTGTCCAGTGCTGTACTGCATACATTCAGACCAGAGACCGGAGAACGCCCAGATGGGGCCGAGCACAGGGGCACTTGCGGACGGGCTTGACACGGCCCATTCGTTCCAGAAGGTACAGAAAACACACCCTGTGGTTGCGAGGAATCCTACCACGAAACAAATCATTTGACATTCCATTTTAAAGTGTAGCTACCTTTGTACTTCAGATCCTAAATAGAAGATATGAGCTGTGTACAGGGTATAGCATATACAAAATATTTCGGCTTTTTAGTTTTTTTGGTGCTCGCAAAAGTACGAAACTTCATTGAGCCTTATTGCAGAATGTTATGAAAAATATACCATGAAATGTAAAAACATTTGTGTATACAGCAACCAATATATATTGATTATGTCGTTGTGTTGAGCAACATTCGTAGGTTTCGCAGCCTCGCTTTAATGTAACAACACTTTTATTTAAGTAGTGTTTCCTTTAACGCACTTTTAACGACTGTTGGTTTGCGGATAATTCTATTTCCTTCGTAACTTTAATTATTTTGATCATGGTGGAGAAGATGGAACACCTTTAATACAAAATATCTAAATATCCTGATCGTATTTTAAACCATTAACAACGGTCTATACGGGTGGCGCGAGAATGCGGTTTTATTAATCTTAACATTTTCTTTGTTTACTACCAAATTGGGCGAGAATATAGAATGATAAGGTGTCCCATCTTCCTCCACCCTTCTATATTATCTATTCATACGATCAACTCGAATTAATTAAATAAAACGCCACGTGCTTTCGTTGCGGAACCTCTAAAATTCGTGGTTCTTGGTAAATATGTCCTATGAACATATATGCAGTGCTATTGGCTGTCAATAATTACAACTAAAACTGATTTTTTGAATTACTATATCCAGTTTGGAGAGAGATCTTTTAACCTGGCTAGAAAATACAAAATTTATAAACAAACACAAAAAAAGTTTACCTTTCGATCAACCTTATGCGTTTAAGTTATAATGAATTATCAAAAAAACCGCCGCGTTACCTTGCAGAAAAAAAAACATAATTAAACAATTATAATACCGTTTTTGCCACTTGCCCTGTAAGTGATCAGGAGAATGAAAAAATATCGCCAGTCTTCGGCTACTGCGTTTGCTTTTATACAAGATGACGTGTCAGGTATATTTACCTACACATCGCGTCAGGATAAGTTGCTTGCTGGATTTATTGCAAAATGCGTCATCGATATATATATAGGTATACAGCGATTGCGAGAATCGACAGCAATACTTCGATTGCGTTTAATCGTTCTTTGTCCACATGGACCCCACAACAATCATAGCTAATAATTGTGTGCATATTTTACGGCACCGTGTATTACGAGTAGTGATTTACAATTTTCTGGAAAGTCATCGTTACAATGTAAAACAGTTGTGCGTACTAGATTAATCATGAGCTGATTATGGTAAAAGGTAGAGCGGGTAAAATTCTTTATGATAAGACCTTAAATTTTAGTTCCTAAGTAAACGGGACGTGGCTATTACCCTATGCAAGTACGTGATAAAATGACCGATTCTGGCACTCGTAAAATCGCAAGTGAATCGTCTCGAATAAATGGACGTGTAGTACTGTGTGAGAAATGGATCGCCTTTAGCGCATAATATCTAAATATTTTGATCTTGTTTTAAACAATTAACAACGACCTATAAAAGTCGTGTTTTATAATTCTTTAAATGTTCGTTGTTTACTACCAAATGGGACGAGAAAATGAATGAAAAGGTGTCCCATTTCCACCCACAAAATATGATTGCGTAAACCCAATCATGGCCTCTCAATGTATTGTATTGAGTAGACCATAAACCAACGTATTTTGCCCACACTCTCATAGGCATCGGTGAATTGGCACGCCGCGGAACAGGTTGCCCACTTATTTCTCCATCAAACTTTTATAGTCGTTTCAGTGTATAGGTCCGTCATCATAGGTTAAAACATTGTGTGACTAAAATTAACTAAAACATAATTAAGTCGCACATGAAAGTTGCATAGGCGAACTATAGTCGAAATAACCCCATTGCAAAGATCAAACCCGATATAATATAATAGGTTGGGGTAAGATGATACTTTTAATGTCCCAAATGGTGGTAAATATAGAATATTTACATAGTTGTATAAACATTACCCAACGGCTGTGGAAGAGCGTTGTTAATTGTTAAAACATAAATGGGAAATATGGGGTACAGTAGGATGGGGGAAGACGGGACACCTTAATAACATAATATGTAAATATCCCTATTGTGTTTTAAACAATTACCAACGATATATGGGATTCCTTTATTACTCGGTTCTATAATTCCTTGAATATTCTTGGTTTACTACAAAATGGGGCGAGAAAATACAGTGAAAAGGTGTCCCATCTTTCCCCACTCTACTATATAAGCAATAACAGTACATTCATTTTACCCCACAGAACTATATGTATTAAATTAATAGTTGTTTTTAATTTATATGTGTATAAATACTTGTAAACTTAAAAGCCAAAACAGAATTAGTTTATTTGAAATTAATGCGCAAGGAAGGCGATTTTTTTGTTAGGCTTATTTCAGCTTCCAAAAATAAAAGAAAAAACCCCAAGTTTCGTATATTATCGAGGAATAAGTATCGTATGTTTGGTAGTATTGATTAAAGTAAGAAGAATTGGTAGGCACAGACCACCGCTATACGTAAGACCATGTTTGATTGGCTATATTAGGCTACTGCTGTTTGATTTTACGTAGTTGTTCTTACGTCGAGTATACTGCTGAATAGATGAAACAGAATGAATGGCTTCGTTTGTATAAATCACCATACAACCTTTTTCGTTGTGTAATTTCCGAGCCAATTGTTTAAACAAGATAAGTTCTACATCCGCAGTTGTTATCAGCACTTTTCAACTGGCCTTTTGTTTTGTGTAAAGTCTGCGGCGATTTGTAACTATGTACTCTCAATAATGGGCGGTCTTCAGTTGGGTGTGATTGCTCAGCAGTCCAGCTGCGGAACTATGCACAGATTAATCGCCTGCCCTGTCAGCGAAATATAAATTTAGGTCATACCCACGAAACAACGCCGCAATGTCCCTGTTCCCATAGATATCACATAATATTTTCATTCACTCCGGAATATGACGACCCGAAAAGTCAACAACGTATTGCCCACACTCCGGCACGGAGCTCGTTAAAAAGTAATTGCGTTGCCACAACTCTGAATTCTTGACGCGATATATAAATTACCGTTGACGGGAATACGTCATCTGCTTCCTTTGTAATGCTTGAGTATGATGAGTGCTTGAGTATGATCTGCTACAGACCAAAGTTAACAAATGAACAGCAACAGCGCATAAAAGTTGAATTAGTCAAATTTTAGTTCTGTTGGGTATAAGATAGCAAGCCGTATCAAATTTTTAACCGTTAGCAACGCTTTTAGACTCGTGGGCTTATATATTTTTTGTTTATTAACAAATGGTACGCAAAAAGACGATAAAAATGTGTCCTATCTTACCCACTCCTACTGTATATTTTTTGGAATGCCGTATATAGGTACCGATTACCCATATTTTTACGCTTTTGGGAGTCATGGACTTATATATCCTTTTTTATTAACAAATGGTACGCAAAAAGAAAATAAAAACGTGTCCTATCTTTCCCACCCCAACTGTTTTTATGTTTTGGAATGCCGTATATAGCTACCGATTACCCATATTTTTTATCGCGTTTGTAAGAGTCAACAACGCTTTTGTGAGTCACGGGCGTATATATTCTTTGCTTATTAACAAATAGTACAAAAAAGGGAAATGAAAATGTGTCCCATCTTACCCACACTTACTGTATATGTTTTTGGGCATTAAACTTTATATTCGTGTGTGACTCTCGAATTTCCTAAACCATCCTTAAAATGACATATATAAGACATATAGTCGGAAACACATATTCATTCGGCGGTTGCTCCAACCTAGCGGCCGCTAATAGTTTATCTAAATTGTTAGCGTTACAGAGAAAAATCCAAACAATGATCATGCAGATAGCTACCCATGTGGTAACTCGTAAACGGGCAGGAGCTGTGAGAATCTTAACACATCAAGTGTTATAATGAATGTCGTTGCCCCGCCACGCAGTACTATTTTCCAACATGTCTGGCGCCGTGGGAAAGTGGTTAGCACGCCTGCATGTCGCCCATAGGTAATGGGTTAAAGGCTCGTCGCTGCTACACTTATGGGCGTACGTGTCCTTGTGCAAAACACTTAACGGCAATTGCTTTAACCCAGTGTTCACTAATGGGTTGTCCAAATTACCAGCCATACATAAAAAAATGAAAAAAAAATCCAAAAAAATAATCACTCACAAAGTAATATACATGGTAACTCGTAAGCTGGCACGAGGTGTTAAACCCGTGTAATAACGGCTGTCGTTTTCCGGCCACGCGAGGGTAAAGTAAGTTTCAATCATTCATTCATGTATTAGTTTACATAAAAATTAGAGTTGTATTCCTGTTACTCGCAGTCAAATAGAAATTAATAAAATATAGTACGAATTTTGACTGGAAAATACAAAAAAAAATGAGAAAAATTCTCAAGGAGAATAAAACGTTATCACATATGTTTATACTGAGCGATATTTTGTTCAACAGTTTTTATGTTTCCGAAAAAGCAAAATCATTATGATGTTAATTTTTGTATATTGTAATCTAAACAGGCCACCTAATAAAGCAAACAGCGAGTGGTAAGGTAGGCTAACTCTATGTTAGAAACTGCACTTCGTTAATCATTAAAGTATTTCCTTCCCAATGATTTCTTTAGCTTGTATCTTTGCTGTCGCCTACCGACCATGTTTTTTCGATGTATAAGCACCAACAAACTGCGGTTAACATGAGTAACCATAGACGGCACCTTATTGAGCACGGTAGTGGTCATATAGATCCTTTGTCGCCGCACAGATTTTCTTTTCCTTGCTGTTTTTTTTTGCGCAACTTTTTCGCACTGGTGTTAAATCAAACAGAACTTGCACAAAGCGTATTTAAAAACAGATTATTTTTTAATAACTTTATCCTAATATACCCTTCACATCCGGAGCCGTGTCACAGGTTAGCGCGCATTCCTAAAGGTAATGGGTTCAAGATTCATCGCTGGTACCAGTGTGGGCGTAGGTATTCTTGGGCAAGACACGTGTTTCCTACATGTTTCATACACAGCAGAATATATATTGGTTGGGAAAGATGGGACACCTATCCACTTTATTTTCTCGTTTAATTTGACAGTAAACAAAGAACGAGTTAGAAATTTAAAAAAATGTCCTTACGACTCCCATGCACCGTTGTTAATTGTTTAAAACACGATCAGGATGTTTGGATATTATTAGCTAAAGGTGTCCCATCTTCCCCCGTGGGACTATATGAAGTAGAACACCGATGTTATTACGACTGTAGCCCCGCCACGCGCAGATAAATAAGTTATATTTATTTTATGCATATTTCGGTAACAGAGATGACGTATCTGTGACGTACATAAAGTGTCTGCAACGCGAAAGGCGTTTACGCAACCATAAAGTGTTAATTCCGGCGCCGTGGCGTAGTGGTTAGCGCGCCTGCCTGTAACCATTACGTAATGGGGAGGGGGCGTATGTGTCCTTGGGCAAGACACTTAACGACAATTGCTCCAGCCCAGTGGCCACCACCAATGGGTTGTCCAAATTATCAGCCATACAAAAAAAATGAAAAAATCCAAAAAAAATAATCACCCACAAAGTAACATACATGGTAACTCGTAAGCTGGCACGAGGTGTTATACCCGTGTGATAACGACTGTCGTTTTCCGGTCACGCGAGGATAAAGTAAGTTCATTTATCAATAAATTATGGCAATTCGTGTTCGTAGCAAACATATACTGCACTTGAAGTTCTTTATGTAAAAATAATAAATTTTCAAAACAAAAAGCCACATTTTAAACATCGACAGATATGTCTTTGCAAATAAATGGGAAGTTCGAGCGACCTCTTGGATAACCATAAACTGTATGCAGTAATAGTAATTGAACAGAAGTTGAGTGTTCAGTTTCATCCAAATAATAAAGACCACGAACATGGTTGGCAAAATGGTTGACAAACATTGCACAGGGATTTCAATACAGCTGGAAAGGATAAGCAATAAATATTTAAACATCCCAAAACACATTCAGAATTTTTCGAAAAAATCCATTATAGCCTACCCTAAAACCGTTTGAATATCCAAAATGACTTTTTACTAATTTGCCTTTATTGTAGTTCCGTGGGGAAAGATGGGACACTTTTTCAGACTATTTTCCCGTTACATTTAGTAGTAAACAAAGAAAAATCAAAGAATTATAAAACTGCATTTTCAGGACTCCCATTGGCCGTTGTTAATTGGTTAAAAAACGATCAGGATGTTTGGATATTATGTGCTGCTAAAGGTGTCCCATCCCCATTGAACTATATTTAATTTATAGTTATATAATTTATTGTCTATTGACATTCTGGTATAAATTTATAAATAAAACTTGACCTGAACTTGACCACATATTGGTAAAAAATTTGTAATTAGTCACTTACGTTTTGGCCACTCGTGACAAAAACTCTTTAAGCAGCATATTGAATTTAACACCTTTTTTCTACCAGCACATATACACCTTGAACCATGACTTCTTGTGTCAATTGCTTCTATGTCAACTTGGTCATCCAAACCATACAAGTACGTTAATTGGGTTGCCATACATTCAGAAACAAATTCTGACTTATCAGTGTTGTTTACTGTCTGAAAATTATTTTAAACATAACAATTTTTATAGATATTTTTATACTATACTTAAACTGTATAGACCAAGTGCTAATAAATACGCAGCAAAAGTTTGGCCAATGGTGTTTCAAAGAAAAATGATTTTTTGCCATTTTAATAGAATCCATTAATCCTAATTATTGTAGTGTGGGGGTGGGAGAAGATGAGACACCTTTTTATTTTATATTCCCGCCTTATTTTGTGGTAAACAAAAACATTCAATGAATTGAAAAACCATATCCTAATGACTTTTATAAACCGTTGTTAATTATTAAAAACACCATCAAGATATTTGAACACAGTATTATACTAAAATACTGAAATAAGCCAATAGATTTAAATTGAATTGAAAAAAAAACATTTTCAATAAAAAATTTATTGATGGTGATTTTTAAAATTTATTGATGGTGATGCACAAAAAGAAATGAACTTACCAATGCTTCACAACATTTAGTTAACCTTGGGGTCATACTTTTATTTGGAATGCCCATGCAGTTTTCCTCTTCAGTTTTTGGCAACTCAGTAGTTGGCTCATTAGTGTCACCATCATATCCAGAATGTCCCGAACCAGAACCAATGTTTTGAACTTGTTCATCGTAGTTATGATCACTATAGTAATAACCTGCAAATGAAAAGTGTTGAATTTCTTTCTTACATTTTATTACATTGTACGGGTTGGACTTTACCACACTTTTGTTTCTGTTAGAAGACTAATTTGATAATAATTAAACATAAATGGCTCGTTTGTCTGCTAGGTGTAGCGACCACCCTTATTTTCTTCTAATTTAATGTAAATATGTTTTTAACTGTAAGCGTGTTTCTAACAACTGTTGTTTCGTCGCTATATGCTGTCTTTTTCGTCTAAAATATTTTTAAATTTTGCTACAAAATAAAGTTATTCTTTTTATTATTATTTACTTGAAACTCCCATAATCTTACCTTCTACAGGACCATTGCTATACTCCAGCGATTCATCGTCTGCATGTGGGCCATGGTAATGATCATCAGAATGTTCAAATGCATCATCACCACTTCCTGACGCTTCCTGATGGGAAGCTTCCATTTCCTCATGCTGCCTTAAAAATGCAAGCACGGAGTGGCCAGAAAAATCTGAATCATCTTGTGGTAGTTTATCAGTCACCATTTTTGTGTGTGGTGTTGTGGATGCAAGTTTTCTGATCAATGGAATATTTGTTGTTGTAATTCTTGTTGATGTTGTTGTTGAAACTGGAATTGTGGAATTGAAGTGACTTAGATTCTGTGTAGTCTGTTGTTTGTCGTTCACAGTATTGGATTCACCACTAAAAGTATCAGCTGTACCAGCTTTTTCTGTAGAGTTTTTTTTCGGCAATGCTTTTTTTGTTTTCTGAATTTGGTTGTTATTCAATTTGTTGAGTGTAACAGATACATTTGTTTTTGTATTGGGAGTTGTGTCCTTTGGCGGAGAATTTTTTTTAGTTGGAGCTTTTTTTGTTTTTGATAATTTTACTGGAATGAACTGTTCTTCTTCCATGAATGCCTCATATATAGGAACAGGTTCTTGTGCAAATTTAACAGTTTTTGCATCTATTATTGTTGTTGATACTGTAGTCTGTAAATTAGATTGGGAAACTGGTTTGGTATGAGTTATAGGATCTATGGTTATTGGTACAATGGTTGATGTTGTTTGATTTGTTTCTTTGGAAGAAGCTACTTTAAAACAAAGAGAAGAAACAGTTTTATTGTCTTTACCATCAGTTTCAATACTAATTTCATAATCTTTAGAAAGCAGGTAATTGAGTAAAACGTAACCATACAACATCTTCTGCTTGTTCATGCCCAGTTTTTCTAAATCTAAGTCATTAACATCAGATTCAAATGCTTCTGGTAACATGTGGAGAAAATTGTTTGAATTATGCTTGAAGTATTGCAGGGCAGGTAGTAAATGGTCTTTCAGATTATTGAAAGCGATTTCATTTGAAACACTAGGAGTCTTGTTTTTGTTCGTACTTGTGCTACCATCAAACAAATCTAATAAAAGTTTCGCAGCTGCTTTTGAATGTACCTCATGCCTATCCCTTTGGTTTATAAATTTGGCATCAAACTGTTCAGTTTGGAAAGCATCTGGTTCAATCTTTGCTCCATCACCAGAGAATTTATTTGTTAAGCCAAAATCTTTGCTCGATCTTAGATTTACCCCGTACTCATTTAAATCTCCAATGGTGGGATCCAGTTTTCTAGATTTTGGTTGATTAGAATCAAATTGAGCTTCAATATCTATATCTAATTCTGCTACTCGGGGTACTTTATTCAAAAGACGTCCTCTGCTTTTGTTTACATTTTCATGGGATGATGGTACTTCACTTGAAACGGTATTACTTGGGAAATTGTTGGCGACAGTTTCCAAACCAATATTCGGAGTTGGCTGTGTGAGAAAGAGTGATTGCCTATTTGTAGATTCTAATGTCTGTGATAATAGGACAATATCATTTAAGTTATCTTTGGCGGAAAGTGTTGCTTGCTCATTTGTTGATTTTGTTGTTGAAGCCATCGTTATGTCAACATTTGGATTGTCTGTTGTTGATTTTGTTGTTGAAGCCATCGTTATGTCAACATTTGGATTGTCTGATGTTGTAATTGTTAATTGCTCATTTGTGGATTTTGTTGTTGAAGCAGTTGTTGTGTCACCATTTGAAATGTCTGTTGTTGATTTTGTTGTTGAAACCATCACTGTGTCAACATTTGGAATGTCTGTTGTTGTAGTTGTTGATTGCTGTTTTGTTGATTTTGTTGTTAAAACCATTGTTGTGTCAACGTTTGGAATGTCTGTTGATGTTAAAGCCATTGATGTGTCAACGTTTGGAATGTCTTTTATTGCAGTTGTTGGGTGCTGTTTTGTTGATTTTGATGTTAAAACCATTGCTGTGTCAACATTTGGAAGGTCTGTTGTTGTAGTTGTTGATTGCTCATTTGGTGATTTTGTTGTTGAAGCCATCGTTGTGTCAACATTTGGAATTTCCGTTTTTATAGTTGTTGATTTGGTTGTTGAAATCATCGTTGTGTCCACATTTGGAATGTCTGTTGTTATAGTCGTTGATTTTGTTGTAGGAACCATCACTGTGTCAACATTTGGAATAACTTTTGTTGTAATTGTTGATTGCTGTTGTGTTGATTTCGTCGTTAAAACCATTGTTGTGTCAACGTTTGGAATGTCTGTTGATGTTAAAGCCATTATTGTGTCAACATTTGGAATATCTTTTATAGCAGTTGTTGGGTGCTGTTTTGTTGATTTTGATGCTGAAGCCATTGATGTGTCAACGTTTGGAATGTCTGTTGTTGTAGTTGTTGATTGCTCATTTGTTGATTTTGTTGTTGAAGCCATCGTTGTGTCAACATTTGAAATGTTTGTTGTTGATTGCTGTTGTGTTGATTTTGTTATTGAAGCCATTGTTGTGTCAACATTTGAAATGTCTGTTAATGTAGTTGTTGATTTTGTTGTTAAAACCATTGTTGTGTCAACATTTGGAATGTCTGTTGTTGTAGTTGTTGATTGCTCATATGTTGATTTTGTTGCTGAAGCCATCGTTGTTTCAACATTTGGAGTGTCTGTTGTTGTAGTTGTTGATTTTGTTGTTGAAGCCATTGTTGTGTCAACATTTGGAATGTCTGTTGTTGTAGTTGTTGATTGCTCGTTTGTTTCTGTTGTTATAGTTGTTGATTTTGTTGTTGAAGTCATTGTTGTGTCAACATTTGGAATGTCTGTTGTTGTAGTTGTTGATTGCTGTTGTGCTGATTTTGTTGTTGAAACCATTGTTGTGTCAACGTTTGAAATGTCTGTTGCTGTAGTAGTTGATTGCTCGCTTGTTGATTTTGTTGTTGAAACAATGGCTGTATCAACATTTGGAAGGTCTGTTGTTATGGTTGTTGATTTTGTTGTAGAAACCATCACTGGGTCTACATTTGGAAAGTCTGTTGTTATAGTTGTTGATTTTGTTGTAGAAACCATCGCTGGGTCAACATTTGGAATGTCTGTTGTTATGGTTGTTGATTTTGTTGTAGAAACCATCACTGGGTCTACATTTGGAAAGTCTGTCGTTATAGTTGTTGATTTTGCTGTAGGAACCATCACTGTGTCAACGTTTGGAAGGTCTGTTGTTGTAGTTGTTGATTGCTCATTTGGTGATTTTGTTGTTGAAGCCATCGTTGTGTCAACATTTGGAATTTCCGTTTTTATAGTTGTTGATTTGGTTGTTGAAATCATCGTTGTGTCAACATTTGGAATGTCTGTTGTTATAGTCATTGATTTTGTTGTAGGAACCATCACTGTGTCAACATTTGGAATAACTTTTGTTGTAATTGTTGATTGCTGTTGTGTTGATTTCGTCGTTAAAACCATTGTTGTGTCAACGTTTGGAATGTCTGTTGATGTTAAAGCCATTATTGTGTCAACATTTGGAATATCTTTTATTGCAGTTGTTGGGTGCTGTTTTGTTGATTTTGATGCTGAAGCCATTGATGTGTCAACGTTTGGAATGTCTGTTGTTGTAGTTGTTGATTGCTCATTTGTTGATTTTGTTGTTGAAGCCATCGTTGTGTCAACATTTGAAATGTTCGTTGTTGATTGCTGTTGTGTTGATTTTGTTATTGAAGCCATTGTTGTGTCAACATTTAAAATGTCTGTTAATGTAGTTGTTGATTTTGTTGTTAAAACCATTGTTGTGTCAACATTTGGAATGTCTGTTGTTGTAGTTGTTGATTGCTCATATGTTGATTTTGTTGCTGAAGCCATCGTTGTTTCAACATTTGGAGTGTCTGCTGTTGTAGTTGTTGATTTTGTTGTTGAAGCCATTGTTGTGTCAGTATTTGAAATGTCTGTTGTTGTAGTTGTTGATTGCTGTTGTGCTGATTTTGTTGTTGAAACCATTGTTGTGTCAACATTTTGAATGTCCGTTGTTGTAGTTGTTGATTGCTCATTTGTTGATTTTGTTGTTAAAGCCATTGTTGTGTCAACATTTTGAATGTCTGTTGTTGTAGTTGTTGATTGCTCATTTGTTGATTTTGTTGTTAAAGCCATTGTTGTGTCAACATTTTGAATGTCTGTTGTTGTAGTTGTTGATTGCTGTTGTGTTGATTTTGTCATTGAAGCCATTGCTGTGTCAACATTTGGAATGTCTGTTGTTGTAGTTGTTGATTGCTCATTTGTTGATTTTGCTGTTGAAGCCATCGTTGTGTCATCACTTGGATTGTCTGTTGTTGATTTTGTTGTAAAAACCACCACTGGGTCAACATTTGGAAAATCTGTTGTTGTAGTCGTTGATTGCTCATTTGTTGATTTGGTTGAAACAGTCGCTGTGTCAACATTTGGAATATCTGTTGTTGTAAATAGTGATTGATTTTTTATTGATTTTGTTGTTGAAGCAACTGTTGTGTCAACATTTGGAATATCTATTGTAGAAGTTGTTGATTTTATTGTTGAAGGCATTATTGTGTCAATATTTGGAACGTCTGTTGTTGTAGTTGTTAATTGCTCATTTGTTGATTTTGTTGTTGAAATAATTGTTGTGTCAACATTTGAAAATTTCGTTGTTATAGTTGTTGATTTTGCTGTAAGAACCATCACTGGGTCTTCATTTAGAAAGTCTGTTGTTGTAGTTGTTGATTTTGCTGTAGGAACCATCACTGTGTCTACATTTGGAAAGTCTGTTGTTATAGTTGTTGATTTTGTTGTAGGAACCATCACTGGGTCAACATTTGAAAGGTCTGTTGTTATAGTTGTTGATTTTGTTGTTGAAACCATCATTGTGTCAACATTTGGAATGTCTGTTGTTGCAGTTGTTGATTTTGTTGTTGAAACCATCATTGTGTCAACATTTGGAATGTCTGTTGTTGTAGTTGTTGATTGTTGTTTTGTTGATTTTGTTGTTAAAGCAATCGTTGTGTCAATATTTAGAATATCTGTTGTAGGTGTTGATTGCTCTTTTGTTGATTTTATTGTTGAAGCCATCATTGTGTCAACATTTGGACTGTCTGTTGTTGTAGTTGTTGATTGCTCATTTGTTGATTTTGTTGTTGAAACCATTGTTGTGTCAACACTTGGAATGTCTGTTGTTGCAGTTTTTGATTTTGTTGTGTCTGTTGTTATAGTTGTTGATTTTGTTGTTGAAATCATCGATGTGTCAACACTTGGAATGTTTGTTGTTGCGGTTGTTGATTTTGTTGTTGAAATCATCGATGTGTCAACACTTGGAATGTTTGTTGTTGCGGTTGTTGATTTTGTTGTTGAAACCACTGCTGTGTCGACATTTGAAATGTCTGTTGTTATAGTTGCTGATTTTGTTGTTGAAACAATTGCGGTGTCAACATTTGGATTGTCTGTTGTTATAGTTGTTGATTTTGTTGTTGAAACAATTGCGGTGTCAACATTTGGATTGTCTGTTGTTGTAGTTGTTGATTGCTCATTTGTTGATTTTGTTGTTGAAACCATTGTTGTGTCAACACTTGGAATGTCTGTTGTAATAGTTGCTGATTTTGTTGTTGAAATCATTGTTGTGTCAACATTTGGAATGTCTGTTGTTATAGTTGTTGATTTTGTTGTTGAAACCATCATTGTGTCAATATTTAGAATATCTGTTGTAGTTGTTGATTGCTCTTTTGTTGATTTTATTCTTGAAGCCATTGTGTCAACATTTGGAATGTCTGTTGTTGTAGTTGTTGATTTTGTTTTTGAAATCATTGTTGTGTCAACACTTGGAATGTCTGTTGTAATAGTTGCTGATTTTGTTGTTGAAATCATTGTTGTGTCAACATTTCGAATGTCTGTTGTTATAGTTGTTGATTTTGTTGTTGAAACTATTACCGTGTCAACATTTGGAATATCTATTGTTGAAGTTGTTGATTTTATTGTTGAAGGCATTATTGTGTCAACATTTGGAACGTCTGTTGTTGTAGCTGTTGATTGCTCATTTGTTGATTTTGTTTTTAAAGCAATTATTGTGTCAACATTTGGAATATCTGTTGTTGTGGTTTTTGATTGCTGTTTTCTTACTGAAGTAATTGTTGTGTCAACATTTGGAATCTCTGTTGTTGCAGTGGATGTCTGATTTGTTGATTTCATTGTAGCATAGATTTTAGATAAGTGTTTTGTTATATATTGATTATTAATTTCAGTAGATTGACTTCGGGTACTTGGAACAGTTTTTGCAACATATTTATATGAAGGTTTCTTTGTAACAATATTTCTAAATGTGGTTGTCTGATCATTTGTAGAATGCCTTGTTTTTGAAGCTTTCATCGGAAAATGCAGTGAAAATTTTGTTTCATCCTTAACTGTTGGCAAATAACTTGTAATTGATTCTGTTGGATTCATTCCCATAATACCATCTGGTTGTTTTGTAGACATTGTTTTGGCACTTAAATTTGATTCAATAAAACTTTCTTGCATTTCTCTTATATTATTTGTAGATAAACCAGGTACTTTAGTAGATAATGCTTCTCTGTTCAACCCAAACTTTGTTTCAGTTTCATGTTGAGAGACTTTAGGTGTGACGGTATTCATAGTTTTTGAAAAATCCGTTGTCGTTTCTTCATGTGTATTAAACTGACCAGTTGTGGTATATTTTAATAAAGAGTCACTTAATGAATCAATTAGTTCATCATATTTTGACCTTTCTGCAGAAGAAACTTTTGCTGGTAAAGTAGATTTAGCTGTTAAATGTTTCTGGCTTACAATTTCTGTTTTTTCTGTTGTTGAAAACCCAGCAGTGGTTATTTTGGTTGAAGATGAAAATAATGTTCCTTCACCATTTAGTCGCTCTTGTATTGTAGAGTCTGTACTTTGACCAAGTGATGCAAAATCTTTAGTTGTTAATCCTGTTCTAGAATATTCCTTTTTCGCAGCATGTGTGCTTAAAGTAACTGGAATATCAGTTTCAGGACTTGTTGAACTTTGTTTGCTTGTTTCAACTGAAAGATTAATATTGTCATCCAAGTTTTCATCTGAATGGTCCTTATTTGAAACAATAAGTTTTAAAGAGTGTCCATTTATAAATTCCCTCGCATGATTAAGCTGTTCTTTATCTTCTGCAAGTTTCTTTATATGATCTGTTGAGGTTGGTGTTCTTGGAGTTATTTTAGAGCTGATTTTTTGCTCATCATCCAATTCCACATCAAATTGAAGAGGGATATCATCTGGATTTCGTTTTACTTCCTCAGATGATATGCTATGAGCCGGAGCATCATTGTAAGATGTCGACTGTTCATATAGATTGTCCTGTAGTTTTGTGGTCGAGAAAAATTTCTCGTTTGTAGCAACATATTCAGGTATAGGGTAAGTAGTAGCAACATTGGGGATATTTGTTGTTGCATACCCAGAGGTGTGATACCCGTTTAAATGTTTTTCCATATTTACATTATTTAAATTATTCAGAGATTGTTTATTTGTTGGTTGTTGAATTCTTACTGGACGAACTTGAGACTGCTGGCATGAATAATCTCCATCAATGCATGGTACGTATCTACATTGCTTCTTTTGCACTACTTGATCGCGCTCACAGAGCACAATTGGTTCACCAATGACTACCTGAAACAGTTTGGGTTAAAATATTGTTTTTATTTACAAATATCATCTCTTACATCTACTCCAAATGTTGTTACATTTTCAAAGCCAGATGTACAATCTCTCCTTCTTGTGTGTGTACCACAGTTTCCACATGACCGACTACAACTGCTCCATGCACTCCAGTCAGAATATTTCCCAGGAACTATGAAATATTTTGTTTAAAATTTCCTCCCATAGTACAAGATTTATTTGCATAAAAATCTTAATAATACGACAATGTTATTAAAAATGGTAAGTAAAAATATTTTCACATATTGATGAAAAATCTGCATAATAACCACAGTCGAAAAATCTATAACTTAAACAACTTTTATTATTAAACAAAGCAGAAGTTATCCTCCTACCAACACAACCATCCACATTAAGACAAAGTTGATCCATCCTCGAATACCCAAAGCAATCTTTTCCACCAGCAGATGGTGGGGGGTTTGTACAACTTCTGTATCGACTTCTGAAACCTCTGTTTGTGCAATGTGCTGATGAACATTGAGCCCATGGTCGCCACTCATCCCATCCACCATCCACAGGACATGAACCTAAAAACAAAACATTGTATAATTTAACCAAAGTAATGACACCATCAACAGGTACAATTCTTTCTATTCTATATTGGTAAGGTTTGATAGCACAGCCTTCTATAAGTCCTAGAACTTGGGCCAGCATTGTCCCAATATCCAAAAAATTTTCTTAGTGACCATTGACCGCTTAGTAATAATTAAAGTAATAATTAATTAGTAAATAAACACTGTTCTGTAGCACTAATAATTTTAAAATATTTTGGCGCCTGTTGAAAAAACAGTTGGTGGTCATGTTAGGACCCCTCGATTAAATAAAAAAAAATTAGTTTTAAAATATGCACCCAAGCCATATAAGCTTTGTATAGTTTAAGTTCATATAAGTGCAACTAACTTAAGTAGGAAATAAAGTTTTCATTTTTTTATTTAAATTACCGATTCCTCTACAAGTAGAAGTGTCTTCTTCCTCCCCACTACAGGCAGGATTGTCACCCACAGGTTCAGGACACGCACAAACTCTTTTTCTTTTTCTTGTTCCCACCATATCTTGGCAAGCTGAATCACAATTTCCCCACGAAACCCACGCACACCAAGAACCATCTGTGACAATGAATTGTTAAACTGCTTTGTTAATAAATTACAAACATTTTTTCAATGAATAAATGTAGCTTACTTTATCCTCGGTCCCCAAAAAATGATTGTTGTTAAACACGGGTGGTCATACACCTCTTGCCAGCTTATGAATTACCAAGTATGTTAATTTAATTTGTGGGTGATTATGTTTTGGGGATTCTTTTATTTCTCACGTGTGGCTGTTAATTTGGACAACCCATTAGTGAACACTGGGTTTGACCAATTGCCGTCTTGCCCAAGGACACATACACCCATAATGGTAGCAGCTAAGAGTCTTGAACCCATTACCTCTGTGTTAGAGACAGGCGCACCAACCAACCGTGACAGGGCGCCAGACTTAATAACCTAATAAATTTGGATAAAGAATTAAACCAAAACTAAACTAATTGAAAAACAAATCTTGAAGCCAATAAAGTGATTTAAATTTGCTTTGCAAAAGCCTAACCTTCACAAGGTCTTTCATTGCATGGAATATAATCCTGTGATTGGCCTTCACATGTTCCACCACTGTTAAGAACACAATGCCTAATTCTCCATAATTTTCCATTTCCACAAGTTGCTGTGCATGTTCCTTGGCTTGCCCACGCTCCCCATTCTAAAATTTTATATTTTAATTTAATGAGTGTAATGTATGAATGTAACTTGCTTTATCCTCGCGTGGCCAGAAAATACACCAGATGAGCATTTTCAAGATGATACATACACATAAGATTGAGAAAGTATTTAAACAAATAAACCAAGTATATAATGTTGCTGTGTCCTTTTAAAACTTGGTTATGAGATGTTTTATTACATCTGTTTAAAACACGTCAAACATTCATAAAATGTATGAATGTAACTTACAATCTCATCCAGCAATTCCAACTTTGTTACTGCATATGTAACATTATAGGTGATTTTTTAAGACTATTGTAATTTATGTTTGACAAATTAGACGACCCATAAAAAACCACTAAGTTTTGTAATTCCTATAAAGTTGTGCAGATACTATATGTGAGCACCAGTGAAAAATCCTTCGGTACCCCATAGATTAGCCTGGTACAAAGTGTAACAGGTTGGTGGTTAGGGGTTATTAGTCATAGGGCAGGAGCTGGTGGGTATATGAGTTATGGGTTTTATGGGTTGGTAGTTAGGAGTTAATGGTTGGGACTTGAAATATATTGTAGCGTGAATTCTTTACTAGATCCCACATATGTAAACACCAGTGTGTAATGAAAGCTGCAGTATATTCATAAATTAGTTACATTTGATAAAATACAAACATACGTGCACATTCCCCCACACTGCAATCTTTAAATTGTTTCCTTGGACCTATACACTGCTGTCCACCACACGATGGGGCTGGTGAAGAGCAAACTCTCGAACGGAATTCGATTCCCATCCCACACGTTGTGGAACATCCACTTGAGGCCGACCAAGGGCCCCATTGTCCATCAACTAAAACAAGAAATATTTGACATTTATAAACAGGACCGTACAGATTTATTAAATACATGAAAACCCTTGCTGTTAAGAAAGCTTTAAATTCCTAAGCAAACTATTGCTTTTAAAATACTATCCTCTCATTTAATTTGACAAGTAGATATAAAATATGTTAGGTAATAATCCCCAAGCAACACAGCCTTCATCACGAGTATACACAAACATGAGCCAAATTAAAATGGATGAATGAATGTAACTTGATTTATCCTCGCATGGATATAAAGCAGCAGTCGTTATAACACAGGTGTTCTGTTTCATACACCTTCTGCCAGCTTAAGGGTTACCCTATATGTTACTTTGTGGGTGATTATTTTTGTGGACTTTCTGATATATGGGTGATAATGGATGATTTTTTTGATGTTTTTGTCCATTACCAAATGGGACAAGAAAATAGAAATAAAATGTACCATCTTACCCTAACCTACTATATTATAAAGTGGGACGTTTTAAGTAGTCCACAGTTCTATTTTCACTATACATGAATTTTAACTGTCCGTATTGTACTACCAAAACACATGGGAATCACCGAAAGGTAAAACACCGAAGTTTCGCCAATCTATCTGACATAAAAATCAAATATAGGAAACACGTAAACACCTGGACAACAGGGTTGCCATAAGCAACGCCTGGTTTCGAATCTAGTACGCCTTCGCCCTCCAGCGCAAACGTGAGTACTACACCTTGTTCTTCTGTTCTGAGAACCAATTCCACAGGTTTGACTGCAGCGTGACCAATGGCTCCATGGCGCCCACGTTCCTCTAATCTTTCTGCATGACTAATAAAATAAGAACACCTTTAGGATAGTTTTTTTACCAGTGTTACACTCTAATCTCTTTCCGTTCTTATCGATATTGGCGTATACTAGAATCTGTGTTCAACCCTTCGCCGCTATAGCACGAGTGTTCTGTTTCATACACCTAGTGCCAGCTTACGAGTTACCAAGTATGTTACTTTGTGGGTAATTATTTTTTGGGAAGGAGTTTTTATCATGTATGGCTGATAATTTAAACAACCCATTTGTGACCACTGTTGGGGAAATTGCTGTTAAAAATTGTCTTGCCCAAAGACACATATACGCCTACAATAGTAGCAGCGTCGAGCCTCGAATCCATCTTTTGGATAAAGGCGCTAACCGCTTTGGCATTGCAAAGACCTTACAGAAGTTGTATGTGCTTTGTATAACTGTAAACTTCATAATTACAAACAAAATTTGTATAGTGCTGTTGGGTAAGATGGAGATACCTTTGGCACATAATTCCCAAATATCCTAATCATGTTTTAAACAATTAACAACGTTTTATAGGACTCGTGTTAATACGGTTTTATAATTCTTTGAAAGTTCTTTTATTTTCTACCAAATGGGACGCGAAAACAGAATAAAAGTTGTCCCACATTACCCAACCTTACTATAGCTCATCTTACCCCACCGTACTATAATTCCATTAGGATTATGGTAAAGCCTATTTCAAGTCAAAAGGGTAAAACTTGGTTTCAAGCTTCAAAGTTTATGTGACGTATTTATTCCAGACAGGCGAGTTACCGTGCAATGGTAGGGGAAACCCCATGCACTAGCAGATTTTCTCCTGCAACACGAATGAAACGATTTGATGAAAACGCCACGTTCTCTTCGAAGGCCACCCATTGTATATCGACAGTTGCCATTCATTGGGTCATAAATATTCCTTCGCGAGAATACGAAGAAGCAAGCCTGGCCATCTGTACATAAAACTCGAAAATTTTACGCTAGATATAAAATATGGTACTGTGGGGTAAGATAGGACACCTTTAGCACTTAATATCCAAATATCCTGATCGTGTTTAAAACAATTAACATCAGACTATTTTAGTCGCCAGTATACTGCTTTATAATTCTTTGTTTACTTCCAATTGGGATGAGAAAACCGAATAAAAAATGTTCCATCTTCCCCCGCCCTATAATGTACTTAAAAAAGTAATCTGTTACAATACTTTGACGCATATCATACAGTAGGGTGGGGGAGATGGAACACCTTTTAACTCCATTTTCTCGTCCCGTTTAGTAGTAAACAAAGAACATTCAAAATATCATAAAACTATATCCTTACGACTCCCATAGACCGTTGTTAATTATTAAAAACACGATCAGGATATTTGTATATTATGTGCTAAAGGTGTCCCATCTTCCCCCACTCTACTATATCACTTAACCACCACTTGTAGGTAACCGTTGGTAAAACAGTTTTAAAATATGAATGTATTAATCAATGCTATAATTTAGCACAGATTAACACAAGAAAACAGCTTTAAATTTTGTACATTTAATCGAACCATAATATAGAACTTACCTGCAAGAAGCAGCCAATAATTGGCGACGAACAAGAAAACAACGCTAATAATCAAACTCAATCGCATTTTAAACTTCTGCGTGGCTTTTGACAAGGGTTATACTGTCGGTAAAATATTCGACCGCGTTTCAAGCAATCAATTAAAAAACTTCCGATTGGATCTAATTATGACGTGGTTTCTTTACACCAAGCGCGCTCGCAAGGACACAAATAACTACTTCTTTCAATTGATGTCTCGACACGTACAGAACAATCGGTGATCAGAATCCAGACAAGTCGATATTGAAACCACAGCGGCTTTACTTTGCGGAAGAATACTATTTCCGTTCCATGGAAAACACTGCAATGCTAAACTCTTCCTTTAACTAGAAATAATAACTTTTGTGGGAAAAATTGGGAAAAGGAAGAGAAGGGTCACGTGTGTTGGTTTGTTTACGTCATTTCAATCGAAGTTGTGTATTCACTATTCAAGTTCGGAGTGAGCAAGACCGTATAAGGCAACAACAACACGGACTGGCTTGAACCTCTTCGAGGTCGGTTTATTACAAATTGCTAGAAAACTAAGAAAATTGAGCACGTAAGAGTACAAAAATAGCGCATGCGCTTATATAGGTAACAACTGCGATTCCAAACATAGTGAGATCGAAGTCAGCAGATGGTGGGGGGTTTGTACAACTTCTGTATCGACTTCTGAAACCTCTGTTTGTGCAATGTGCTGATGAACATTGAGCCCATGGTCGCCACTCATCCCATCCACCATCCACAGGACATGAACCTAAAAACAAAACATTGTATAATTTAACCAAAGTAATGACACCATCAACAGGTACAATTCTTTCTATTCTATATTGGTAAGGTTTGATAGCACAGCCTTCTATAAGTCCTAGAACTTGGGCCAGCATTGTCCCAATATCCAAAAAATTTTCTTAGTGACCATTGACCGCTTAGTAATAATTAAAGTAATAATTAATTAGTAAATAAACACTGTTCTGTAGCACTAATAATTTTAAAATATTTTTGGCGCCTGTTGAAAAAACAGTTGGTGGTCATGTTAGGACCCCTCGATTAAATAAAAAAAAATTAGTTTTAAAATATGCACCCAAGCCATATAAGCTTTGTATAGTTTAAGTTCATATAAGTGCAACTAACTTAAGTAGGAAATAAAGTTTTCATTTTTTTATTTAAATTACCGATTCCTCTACAAGTAGAAGTGTCTTCTTCCTCCCCACTACAGGCAGGATTGTCACCCACAGGTTCAGGACACGCACAAACTCTTTTTCTTTTTCTTGTTCCCACCATATCTTGGCAAGCTGAATCACAATTTCCCCACGAAACCCACGCACACCAAGAACCATCTGTGACAATGAATTGTTAAACTGCTTTGTTAATAAATTACAAACATTTTTTCAATGAATAAATGTAGCTTACTTTATCCTCGGTCCCCAAAAAATGATTGTTGTTAAACACGGGTGGTCATACACCTCTTGCCAGCTTATGAATTACCAAGTATGTTAATTTAATTTGTGGGTGATTATGTTTTGGGGATTCTTTTATTTCTCACGTGTGGCTGTTAATTTGGACAACCCATTAGTGAACACTGGGTTTGACCAATTGCCGTCTTGCCCAAGGACACATACACCCATAATGGTAGCAGCTAAGAGTCTTGAACCCATTACCTCTGTGTTAGAGACAGGCGCACCAACCAACCGTGACAGGGCGCCAGACTTAATAACCTAATAAATTTGGATAAAGAATTAAACCAAAACTAAACTAATTGAAAAACAAATCTTGAAGCCAATAAAGTGATTTAAATTTGCTTTGCAAAAGCCTAACCTTCACAAGGTCTTTCATTGCATGGAATATAATCCTGTGATTGGCCTTCACATGTTCCACCACTGTTAAGAACACAATGCCTAATTCTCCATAATTTTCCATTTCCACAAGTTGCTGTGCATGTTCCTTGGCTTGCCCACGCTCCCCATTCTAAAATTTTATATTTTAATTTAATGAGTGTAATGTATGAATGTAACTTGCTTTATCCTCGCGTGGCCAGAAAATACACCAGATGAGCATTTTCAAGATGATACATACACATAAGATTGAGAAAGTATTTAAACAAATAAACCAAGTATATAATGTTGCTGTGTCCTTTTAAAACTTGGTTATGAGATGTTTTATTACATCTGTTTAAAACACGTCAAACATTCATAAAATGTATGAATGTAACTTACAATCTCATCCAGCAATTCCAACTTTGTTACTGCATATGTAACATTATAGGTGATTTTTTAAGACTATTGTAATTTATGTTTGACAAATTAGACGACCCATAAAAAACCACTAAGTTTTGTAATTCCTATAAAGTTGTGCAGATACTATATGTGAGCACCAGTGAAAAATCCTTCGGTACCCCATAGATTAGCCTGGTACAAAGTGTAACAGGTTGGTGGTTAGGGGTTATTAGTCATAGGGCAGGAGCTGGTGGGTATATGAGTTATGGGTTTTATGGGTTGGTAGTTAGGAGTTAATGGTTGGGACTTGAAATATATTGTAGCGTGAATTCTTTACTAGATCCCACATATGTAAACACCAGTGTGTAATGAAAGCTGCAGTATATTCATAAATTAGTTACATTTGATAAAATACAAACATACGTGCACATTCCCCCACACTGCAATCTTTAAATTGTTTCCTTGGACCTATACACTGCTGTCCACCACACGATGGGGCTGGTGAAGAGCAAACTCTCGAACGGAATTCGATTCCCATCCCACACGTTGTGGAACATCCACTTGAGGCCGACCAAGGGCCCCATTGTCCATCAACTAAAACAAGAAATATTTGACATTTATAAACAGGACCGTACAGATTTATTAAATACATGAAAACCCTTGCTGTTAAGAAAGCTTTAAATTCCTAAGCAAACTATTGCTTTTAAAATACTATCCTCTCATTTAATTTGACAAGTAGATATAAAATATGTTAGGTAATAATCCCCAAGCAACACAGCCTTCATCACGAGTATACACAAACATGAGCCAAATTAAAATGGATGAATGAATGTAACTTGATTTATCCTCGCATGGATATAAAGCAGCAGTCGTTATAACACAGGTGTTCTGTTTCATACACCTTCTGCCAGCTTAAGGGTTACCCTATATGTTACTTTGTGGGTGATTATTTTTGTGGACTTTCTGATATATGGGTGATAATGGATGATTTTTTTGATGTTTTTGTCCATTACCAAATGGGACAAGAAAATAGAAATAAAATGTACCATCTTACCCTAACCTACTATATTATAAAGTGGGACGTTTTAAGTAGTCCACAGTTCTATTTTCACTATACATGAATTTTAACTGTCCGTATTGTACTACCAAAACACATGGGAATCACCGAAAGGTAAAACACCGAAGTTTCGCCAATCTATCTGACATAAAAATCAAATATAGGAAACACGTAAACACCTGGACAACAGGGTTGCCATAAGCAACGCCTGGTTTCGAATCTAGTACGCCTTCGCCCTCCAGCGCAAACGTGAGTACTACACCTTGTTCTTCTGTTCTGAGAACCAATTCCACAGGTTTGACTGCAGCGTGACCAATGGCTCCATGGCGCCCACGTTCCTCTAATCTTTCTGCATGACTAATAAAATAAGAACACCTTTAGGATAGTTTTTTTACCAGTGTTACACTCTAATCTCTTTCCGTTCTTATCGATATTGGCGTATACTAGAATCTGTGTTCAACCCTTCGCCGCTATAGCACGAGTGTTCTGTTTCATACACCTAGTGCCAGCTTACGAGTTACCAAGTATGTTACTTTGTGGGTAATTATTTTTTGGGAAGGAGTTTTTATCATGTATGGCTGATAATTTAAACAACCCATTTGTGACCACTGTTGGGGAAATTGCTGTTAAAAATTGTCTTGCCCAAAGACACATATACGCCTACAATAGTAGCAGCGTCGAGCCTCGAATCCATCTTTTGGATAAAGGCGCTAACCGCTTTGGCATTGCAAAGACCTTACAGAAGTTGTATGTGCTTTGTATAACTGTAAACTTCATAATTACAAACAAAATTTGTATAGTGCTGTTGGGTAAGATGGAGATACCTTTGGCACATAATTCCCAAATATCCTAATCATGTTTTAAACAATTAACAACGTTTTATAGGACTCGTGTTAATACGGTTTTATAATTCTTTGAAAGTTCTTTTATTTTCTACCAAATGGGACGCGAAAACAGAATAAAAGTTGTCCCACATTACCCCAACCTTACTATAGCTCATCTTACCCCACCGTACTATAATTCCATTAGGATTATGGTAAAGCCTATTTCAAGTCAAAAGGGTAAAACTTGGTTTCAAGCTTCAAAGTTTATGTGACGTATTTATTCCAGACAGGCGAGTTACCGTGCAATGGTAGGGGAAACCCCATGCACTAGCAGATTTTCTCCTGCAACACGAATGAAACGATTTGATGAAAACGCCACGTTCTCTTCGAAGGCCACCCATTGTATATCGACAGTTGCCATTCATTGGGTCATAAATATTCCTTCGCGAGAATACGAAGAAGCAAGCCTGGCCATCTGTACATAAAACTCGAAAATTTTACGCTAGATATAAAATATGGTACTGTGGGGTAAGATAGGACACCTTTAGCACTTAATATCCAAATATCCTGATCGTGTTTAAAACAATTAACATCAGACTATTTTAGTCGCCAGTATACTGCTTTATAATTCTTTGTTTACTTCCAATTGGGATGAGAAAACCGAATAAAAAATGTTCCATCTTCCCCCGCCCTATAATGTACTTAAAAAAGTAATCTGTTACAATACTTTGACGCATATCATACAGTAGGGTGGGGGAGATGGAACACCTTTTAACTCCATTTTCTCGTCCCGTTTAGTAGTAAACAAAGAACATTCAAAATATCATAAAACTATATCCTTACGACTCCCATAGACCGTTGTTAATTATTAAAAACACGATCAGGATATTTGTATATTATGTGCTAAAGGTGTCCCATCTTCCCCCACTCTACTATATCACTTAACCACCACTTGTAGGTAACCGTTGGTAAAACAGTTTTAAAATATGAATGTATTAATCAATGCTATAATTTAGCACAGATTAACACAAGAAAACAGCTTTAAATTTTGTACATTTAATCGAACCATAATATAGAACTTACCTGCAAGAAGCAGCCAATAATTGGCGACGAACAAGAAAACAACGCTAATAATCAAACTCAATCGCATTTTAAACTTCTGCGTGGCTTTTGACAAGGGTTATACTGTCGGTAAAATATTCGACCGCGTTTCAAGCAATCAATTAAAAAACTTCCGATTGGATCTAATTATGACGTGGTTTCTTTACACCAAGCGCGCTCGCAAGGACACAAATAACTACTTCTTTCAATTGATGTCTCGACACGTACAGAACAATCGGTGATCAGAATCCAGACAAGTCGATATTGAAACCACAGCGGCTTTACTTTGCGGAAGAATACTATTTCCGTTCCATGGAAAACACTGCAATGCTAAACTCTTCCTTTAACTAGAAATAATAACTTTTGTGGGAAAAATTGGGAAAAGGAAGAGAAGGGTCACGTGTGTTGGTTTGTTTACGTCATTTCAATCGAAGTTGTGTATTCACTATTCAAGTTCGGAGTGAGCAAGACCGTATAAGGCAACAACAACACGGACTGGCTTGAACCTCTTCGAGGTCGGTTTATTACAAATTGCTAGAAAACTAAGAAAATTGAGCACGTAAGAGTACAAAAATAGCGCATGCGCTTATATAGGTAACAACTGCGATTCCAAACATAGTGAGATCGAAGTCAGCAGATGGTGGGGGGTTTGTACAACTTCTGTATCGACTTCTGAAACCTCTGTTTGTGCAATGTGCTGATGAACATTGAGCCCATGGTCGCCACTCATCCCATCCACCATCCACAGGACATGAACCTAAAAACAAAACATTGTATAATTTAACCAAAGTAATGACACCATCAACAGGTACAATTCTTTCTATTCTATATTGGTAAGGTTTGATAGCACAGCCTTCTATAAGTCCTAGAACTTGGGCCAGCATTGTCCCAATATCCAAAAAATTTTCTTAGTGACCATTGACCGCTTAGTAATAATTAAAGTAATAATTAATTAGTAAATAAACACTGTTCTGTAGCACTAATAATTTTAAAATATTTTTGGCGCCTGTTGAAAAAACAGTTGGTGGTCATGTTAGGACCCCTCGATTAAATAAAAAAAAATTAGTTTTAAAATATGCACCCAAGCCATATAAGCTTTGTATAGTTTAAGTTCATATAAGTGCAACTAACTTAAGTAGGAAATAAAGTTTTCATTTTTTTATTTAAATTACCGATTCCTCTACAAGTAGAAGTGTCTTCTTCCTCCCCACTACAGGCAGGATTGTCACCCACAGGTTCAGGACACGCACAAACTCTTTTTCTTTTTCTTGTTCCCACCATATCTTGGCAAGCTGAATCACAATTTCCCCACGAAACCCACGCACACCAAGAACCATCTGTGACAATGAATTGTTAAACTGCTTTGTTAATAAATTACAAACATTTTTTCAATGAATAAATGTAGCTTACTTTATCCTCGGTCCCCAAAAAATGATTGTTGTTAAACACGGGTGGTCATACACCTCTTGCCAGCTTATGAATTACCAAGTATGTTAATTTAATTTGTGGGTGATTATGTTTTGGGGATTCTTTTATTTCTCACGTGTGGCTGTTAATTTGGACAACCCATTAGTGAACACTGGGTTTGACCAATTGCCGTCTTGCCCAAGGACACATACACCCATAATGGTAGCAGCTAAGAGTCTTGAACCCATTACCTCTGTGTTAGAGACAGGCGCACCAACCAACCGTGACAGGGCGCCAGACTTAATAACCTAATAAATTTGGATAAAGAATTAAACCAAAACTAAACTAATTGAAAAACAAATCTTGAAGCCAATAAAGTGATTTAAATTTGCTTTGCAAAAGCCTAACCTTCACAAGGTCTTTCATTGCATGGAATATAATCCTGTGATTGGCCTTCACATGTTCCACCACTGTTAAGAACACAATGCCTAATTCTCCATAATTTTCCATTTCCACAAGTTGCTGTGCATGTTCCTTGGCTTGCCCACGCTCCCCATTCTAAAATTTTATATTTTAATTTAATGAGTGTAATGTATGAATGTAACTTGCTTTATCCTCGCGTGGCCAGAAAATACACCAGATGAGCATTTTCAAGATGATACATACACATAAGATTGAGAAAGTATTTAAACAAATAAACCAAGTATATAATGTTGCTGTGTCCTTTTAAAACTTGGTTATGAGATGTTTTATTACATCTGTTTAAAACACGTCAAACATTCATAAAATGTATGAATGTAACTTACAATCTCATCCAGCAATTCCAACTTTGTTACTGCATATGTAACATTATAGGTGATTTTTTAAGACTATTGTAATTTATGTTTGACAAATTAGACGACCCATAAAAAACCACTAAGTTTTGTAATTCCTATAAAGTTGTGCAGATACTATATGTGAGCACCAGTGAAAAATCCTTCGGTACCCCATAGATTAGCCTGGTACAAAGTGTAACAGGTTGGTGGTTAGGGGTTATTAGTCATAGGGCAGGAGCTGGTGGGTATATGAGTTATGGGTTTTATGGGTTGGTAGTTAGGAGTTAATGGTTGGGACTTGAAATATATTGTAGCGTGAATTCTTTACTAGATCCCACATATGTAAACACCAGTGTGTAATGAAAGCTGCAGTATATTCATAAATTAGTTACATTTGATAAAATACAAACATACGTGCACATTCCCCCACACTGCAATCTTTAAATTGTTTCCTTGGACCTATACACTGCTGTCCACCACACGATGGGGCTGGTGAAGAGCAAACTCTCGAACGGAATTCGATTCCCATCCCACACGTTGTGGAACATCCACTTGAGGCCGACCAAGGGCCCCATTGTCCATCAACTAAAACAAGAAATATTTGACATTTATAAACAGGACCGTACAGATTTATTAAATACATGAAAACCCTTGCTGTTAAGAAAGCTTTAAATTCCTAAGCAAACTATTGCTTTTAAAATACTATCCTCTCATTTAATTTGACAAGTAGATATAAAATATGTTAGGTAATAATCCCCAAGCAACACAGCCTTCATCACGAGTATACACAAACATGAGCCAAATTAAAATGGATGAATGAATGTAACTTGATTTATCCTCGCATGGATATAAAGCAGCAGTCGTTATAACACAGGTGTTCTGTTTCATACACCTTCTGCCAGCTTAAGGGTTACCCTATATGTTACTTTGTGGGTGATTATTTTTGTGGACTTTCTGATATATGGGTGATAATGGATGATTTTTTTGATGTTTTTGTCCATTACCAAATGGGACAAGAAAATAGAAATAAAATGTACCATCTTACCCTAACCTACTATATTATAAAGTGGGACGTTTTAAGTAGTCCACAGTTCTATTTTCACTATACATGAATTTTAACTGTCCGTATTGTACTACCAAAACACATGGGAATCACCGAAAGGTAAAACACCGAAGTTTCGCCAATCTATCTGACATAAAAATCAAATATAGGAAACACGTAAACACCTGGACAACAGGGTTGCCATAAGCAACGCCTGGTTTCGAATCTAGTACGCCTTCGCCCTCCAGCGCAAACGTGAGTACTACACCTTGTTCTTCTGTTCTGAGAACCAATTCCACAGGTTTGACTGCAGCGTGACCAATGGCTCCATGGCGCCCACGTTCCTCTAATCTTTCTGCATGACTAATAAAATAAGAACACCTTTAGGATAGTTTTTTTACCAGTGTTACACTCTAATCTCTTTCCGTTCTTATCGATATTGGCGTATACTAGAATCTGTGTTCAACCCTTCGCCGCTATAGCACGAGTGTTCTGTTTCATACACCTAGTGCCAGCTTACGAGTTACCAAGTATGTTACTTTGTGGGTAATTATTTTTTGGGAAGGAGTTTTTATCATGTATGGCTGATAATTTAAACAACCCATTTGTGACCACTGTTGGGGAAATTGCTGTTAAAAATTGTCTTGCCCAAAGACACATATACGCCTACAATAGTAGCAGCGTCGAGCCTCGAATCCATCTTTTGGATAAAGGCGCTAACCGCTTTGGCATTGCAAAGACCTTACAGAAGTTGTATGTGCTTTGTATAACTGTAAACTTCATAATTACAAACAAAATTTGTATAGTGCTGTTGGGTAAGATGGAGATACCTTTGGCACATAATTCCCAAATATCCTAATCATGTTTTAAACAATTAACAACGTTTTATAGGACTCGTGTTAATACGGTTTTATAATTCTTTGAAAGTTCTTTTATTTTCTACCAAATGGGACGCGAAAACAGAATAAAAGTTGTCCCACATTACCCCAACCTTACTATAGCTCATCTTACCCCACCGTACTATAATTCCATTAGGATTATGGTAAAGCCTATTTCAAGTCAAAAGGGTAAAACTTGGTTTCAAGCTTCAAAGTTTATGTGACGTATTTATTCCAGACAGGCGAGTTACCGTGCAATGGTAGGGGAAACCCCATGCACTAGCAGATTTTCTCCTGCAACACGAATGAAACGATTTGATGAAAACGCCACGTTCTCTTCGAAGGCCACCCATTGTATATCGACAGTTGCCATTCATTGGGTCATAAATATTCCTTCGCGAGAATACGAAGAAGCAAGCCTGGCCATCTGTACATAAAACTCGAAAATTTTACGCTAGATATAAAATATGGTACTGTGGGGTAAGATAGGACACCTTTAGCACTTAATATCCAAATATCCTGATCGTGTTTAAAACAATTAACATCAGACTATTTTAGTCGCCAGTATACTGCTTTATAATTCTTTGTTTACTTCCAATTGGGATGAGAAAACCGAATAAAAAATGTTCCATCTTCCCCCGCCCTATAATGTACTTAAAAAAGTAATCTGTTACAATACTTTGACGCATATCATACAGTAGGGTGGGGGAGATGGAACACCTTTTAACTCCATTTTCTCGTCCCGTTTAGTAGTAAACAAAGAACATTCAAAATATCATAAAACTATATCCTTACGACTCCCATAGACCGTTGTTAATTATTAAAAACACGATCAGGATATTTGTATATTATGTGCTAAAGGTGTCCCATCTTCCCCCACTCTACTATATCACTTAACCACCACTTGTAGGTAACCGTTGGTAAAACAGTTTTAAAATATGAATGTATTAATCAATGCTATAATTTAGCACAGATTAACACAAGAAAACAGCTTTAAATTTTGTACATTTAATCGAACCATAATATAGAACTTACCTGCAAGAAGCAGCCAATAATTGGCGACGAACAAGAAAACAACGCTAATAATCAAACTCAATCGCATTTTAAACTTCTGCGTGGCTTTTGACAAGGGTTATACTGTCGGTAAAATATTCGACCGCGTTTCAAGCAATCAATTAAAAAACTTCCGATTGGATCTAATTATGACGTGGTTTCTTTACACCAAGCGCGCTCGCAAGGACACAAATAACTACTTCTTTCAATTGATGTCTCGACACGTACAGAACAATCGGTGATCAGAATCCAGACAAGTCGATATTGAAACCACAAAAATTGGGAAAAGGAAGAGAAGGGTCACGTGTGTTGGTTTGTTTACGTCATTTCAATCGAAGTTGTGTATTCACTATTCAAGTTCGGAGTGAGCAAGACCGTATAAGGCAACAACAACACGGACTGGCTTGAACCTCTTCGAGGTCGGTTTATTACAAATTGCTAGAAAACTAAGAAAATTGAGCACGTAAGAGTACAAAAATAGCGCATGCGCTTATATAGGTAACAACTGCGATTCCAAACATAGTGAGATCGAAGTCGCATTGAATGGAAAATTTGCAGCGTAATGTGACGTCATCGTTACTGCACCGCTGCGTCATCTAGCGGCCGATCACGATTTGTAGAAACCGTTAAAATTGAGTCGAACAAGAAAGTTTTCCAAATGTGGTTGGTAACCTTTCTCCACAAGCTTAAGTACCACTGCAAGTAGTTATTGTTTTGTTTATGGCAGAATATAATTGGGATTTATAAATTTGCCAAAGTATACAGGTAAGGATTTTCAAGATAAATATTGATTGAAAGTTGTCGCATGAAGCAAAATAATGAATGTACCTTACTTTATCCTTGCGTGGCCGGGAAATGACAGTCGTTAAACACCTGTGTTTTGTTTCATACACCTGGCGCCAGCTAACGAGTTACCATGTATGTTACTTTGTGGTTGATTATTTTTTGGAGGATTTTTTTACGTATGGCTGATAATGTGGACAACCCATTAGTGACCACTGGGTTGGAGCAATTGTCATTAAGTGTCTTGCCCAAGAACACATACGCCCACAATGGTAGAAGCGACGAGACTTGAACCCATTACCTCTGGGTTAAAGGCAGGCTCGCTAACCAACTGTGCTACATCACCCAATATAATATATTAGTATCATCAACAAGCATGCTTCCGCAATAAGTTGCCAGTGTCAACACTAACATAGTTACATTTACAAAAATAGAATTTAAATAAAATTAAAAAAGAAATTAATATAAAGACAGTTGGTACTAACCTTTGTATAAAAAGTTTGACAATCTTGAAAATTCAAGGTATGTTTGTTTTAAAGCACGAAATGTTGCAGATTTTGGAGAAGAGAGTTGTTTATGGAATCTCAGGATACATTTCAATGCATCTCGTATCAAATTGAACACACTTTGTGCCTTCGGGGTGAGCAGGCATCTAGGTGTCAAAAAAATATTCTAATTCACAATTAAATAAAAAACTCTTTCAATTTAAAATTTAAAAAAATCTTGACATTTAAAATTGAATAAAAAATGGTTTAATTTAAAACTAAATACAAAATCTCTATACTGTTTTAAAGGTTTATTAAAATAATCTCTCAATTTAAAATTTAAATAAAAAATCACTAACCTTAAAATTGAACAAAAATAAATAAATAAATAAACAACAAAAAAAAATAGAAAAATTTTTTTTTAAATAAATAAACAGAACATAAAAAATATAAAACTGCAAAAAAAAACAACAGAAAACACAACACGAACCTCAAGACACACTTGTGGATATATTCCGAGTGACGAAGATAAATATCTTCGAGGTTGGTGACGTTTGTTTGCAACGAATCAAGAAATTCTTTCCAACAAACATGAAGAACCTGGCAACATAGAAATAAAATATTGAACTTTTCTTTTCTATCAAAATTTCTTTACTATAGTGGGGTGGAGTAAAATGGGACACCTTTCCATTCTATTACCTCCCCATTTGGTAGTAAACAAAGTACATTAAAAGACTTATAAAACAGTAGCCTAACCTTACGACTCCCATAATTTAAAACACTATTAAGGTATTTGATATTATAGGGTAAAGGTGTCCCATCTTCCCCACCCTACTATATATGCAGTTATTATATACAATTCATGTGTACTCACAAAAGATATTAAGTTTTTAAATTTAACTCTTGTAATTTTTTGTATCTTTTTATATACTTCTGACAGTTAGACAGCCTAAAGGTGACATTAGCTATGCTAAAAATGTACTTTTCAAATTTAAACATAGTTAAAAATAACAAAACTTGGTACGATAAAAATTCCTTCATATGAAAGCGTAATATCGTAAGAAAATAAACAATATGAAAGCCTAATATTGTACGAATAGTATGAAGCTTAATATCGGTATGAATGTAACTTGTAACTTAAAAAAAAAAAAACTTAGTAAGGTAAAAATTTTCAAATCAACATGAAAAATATTTGACCTGTGTTGAAACATATCCTTGCATTATCTTCACAAAATTATGCATCTCATGTCGATAGATATGTAGTATACGAAGCTCCGATGCAGTCAACCGGAACAAGGAAGTGACACCGGATTCTAAATAATATAATATAAAACATTTAGTACTTAAAGTTTTTTTTTTTATGTTACAGTGTTTTCACAGGCAAAATAAAGTTTGAAAATTTTATTATGTCATTAAGTTATAGGAAAACAGGAAATATTCATATTCTGTCCAGCGCCGTGGCGCAATTGGTTAGCAGGCCTGCTTCTAACCCAGAGGTAATGGGTTTAAAGCTCGTCGATGCTGCACTCAGCATTTACTAATGGATTGTCCTAATTTTCGGCCATCTAAAAAATAACCCCCCCCCCCAAAAAAAAAATAATCACCCACAAAGTAACATACTTAGTAATTCGTAAGCTGGCAAGAAGTGTATGAAACAGAACACCCGTTTTATCAACTGTCATTTTCCGGCTACGCGAGGATAAAGTAAGGTATAAAGATCAACACGTTGGTATTGTACGTGCTAAAATCAGTATAAAAATGACAACTATATATTTATGTTTAACAAAACTTGTTACCTATTTCATATTAAAGTCAAACTGTATATTATAGGGTTGTGGTAAGATGGGACATATTTCAATATTTTTTATCGTTCAATTTGGTAGTGTCGCACGCTGATACGTATGCAGCACTCTTGCAGCTGGCGACGTACGATTACGCCATAGATTACAACCATGGAGACGTCTCTGCGACGGTTTAACGAACGTAACACGTGACAGGTAAACAAAGAACATTCAAAGAATTCTAAGACCAAATCCTCTAACCCCCTTAGACTGTTGCTTATTGTTTAAAACACCATCAGGATATTTGGATATTATGTGCTAAAAATGTCCTGTCGTCCCCCACACAACTATATTTCACGCAAAAAATAGCTGCTAAAATTTTCGATCAAAAGATAATCTTTAACATTTTTTTAAATAAAAAGTCAAAAAATAAGTCTTACCAATGTGGCACAGTTGATTGCGAACGTCATGTAGAACCCATATCAGGTGTTTAAGTTGGAGCAAAAACCTTAAGACTTGGTTGTATTTCGTGTGAGATGATTCTGTGAGCACGATGTTACACGGCCACGGCGTGTTGTATCTCAATTCAAAACAATTCAAACAATCTCGATCTGAGGAAAGTTTTTATATGAAATACACTTTACACGCAACGTTGGGTAATTGCGGTAAAAAAAATACAAATTTTAGGTAAGCAAAAATTTCCCCCCCAAAAAAATTACTAATTTTAGCTGAGCAAAAAATTTTACAAAAAAATGAAAAAATTTACTAATTTCGGAAAAATTTACCTTATTTCACAATCCGCTAAATATGATTTTGAGAATAAATATACAATTCACAGAATGGAGACACTTATTTGAAATTTTTCAAGGGAAATAGAATAAATGGTTTATAAAAACTGATATCTGATTTGAGTGAATAAATGTAAATTATTAGTTGGTATGCATCGAAACATATTTTTACAAATTGGTAGACATATTTTCAATTAAAATTATGAAATATTATCAAGTCATTTTACAAAGCAAGCATTTTTTAGCAAGCAAGCATTTTTTAAAAGGAATTATTTTTAATAAGCATTTTTTTGCAAGCAACTTTTTTCAGGCAGCAACAACATCTGGGGTGGCTTTTTCGGCTACTGCCTAAGTCGAAGCCTAAATTAGATTTTGCTTTTTTAGTCACCTGACTAAAATTTAGTCGTTAGAATTTGACCGACTTATTCTGTAATAAGTAATGCACAGAAGGTCGACTAAATTTAAAAATTGGCCAACTAAATGTGAAAGTTGGCCAAAATTGGCTGACTAAATGTGAAGTTGGCCGACTAGATGTGAAAGTTGGCCGACTAAATGTGAAAGTTGGCCAAAATTGACCGACTAAATGTGAAGTTGGCCAAAATTGGCCGACTAAATGTGAAAGTTGGCCGACTAGATGTGAAAGTTGGCCGACTAAATGTGAAAAAACACCCACTAAATTTTAGTACGCCAACAAAAAACGCAGTAACCAATAAAATACTGTCTGGTCAAACTTACCGAGTGGATCAAACGCAGGTGGAAGATGGGTTAGAGAGAAAAATAAATTTCCGATCAAGGATGAATCGTGAAAGTTGGAAGATTGAACGGAACGAGATAAAATTGAATCGAGAGCGACCGGAGTTAAAGAATCAACAGGATTTGTGTTTCCGTGAATCTAAGATTGAGATGAAACAGTTTTTTAACAGAGTCAAGTGGGGAGGAAATTTTGTTGCTGTCAATAATAATGCTTTTACAATTCATCATATAGTAGGGTGGGGGAAGATGGGACACCTTAAGCATATAATATCCAAATATCCTGATCGTGTTTTAAATAACTAACAACGGTCTATGGGAGTCCTGGGTATACAGTTTTATAATTCTTTGAAGGTTCTTTGTTTACTACCAAATGGGGCAAGAAAATAAAATGAAGAGGCGTCCCATCTACCCCCATGCCACGATATTGAATTATGGTTTAAAGCTTAATTAATATAAAAATGATTTTGTGCAGGAAATTATTTATTTTCTCAATAACAATGCTTTAAAACATCTAAGACGTTAAATTAATAAAAAAAACATTTTTGTTTAGAGCTTAATTAATATAACATGTTATTGGGTATTTTATCATAGGTAAATGCTACTTTTACTGTACCATATATGTGGTGTCAATACACCTGCAGTTAAAGGTACATAGTAATTTAAAAATTAGGCATATTATTCATTCTCTTTTTATATTATTTTAGCAATTCAAAGACCTACATTAGACTTTGATCTAGCGGTATATAGGATTAAAAAGAGCACTGACGGTACATTTGATAAAAAAGTTTAAATGGGACAGTATTTTTACATAATAGTGAGATAAAAATTACATTCTTTTTTAGAGAAAAATGGACATATAATGTTTCATTAGAATAGTTTATGCTACTCGTATAGAACAGTTTGATTTTATTCTAATAGTAATATATAGTAGTGTGGGGGAAGATGGGACAATATCCTGATCGTGTTTTAAACAGTTAACAACGGTTTATGTTTTACAATTCTTTAAATGTTCTTTGTTTACTACCAAATGGGACGAAAAATAGAATAAAAAGTGTCCCATATGTTAAGTCAGTAGTTAAGTTTATTAAAAGCACCTCACAACACAAGCATATGTTTAGAATGAATGACCAACAAGGTCAGACAGGAGGCCAGACAGAAAAAGGAAGAAGGCAAAATCACTGAGGCAGAACATAATGCACATGATTGGAGAGGGGCACCACACAAACAAATTAGATACAATAGGAACTAAAACAATGATAACTTAAAACCATCTTCCCCCACCTTAGTATATGTATAATACATATAAAATATATAATTTTCTTACAATATGAAACAAGTTGTTGCTGAACGTTTGCGAAAATTCTCCATCTTCCAATAAAAGGAAATGTCGCAACATTTCAAAATGATCCACAAGTGAAAGGTTTTGCATGAAATGTTGAACCACGCACCTGATAATGTATATGTGATAAAAATAATAATAACTTTATTTTTCTCTAGATTACTGTATCAAAGATTTAGAAATATTTTAAACGAAAAGACAAGACATAGCGACAAAACAACAGTTGTTAAAACACGTTTACAGTTATAAACATATTTACATTTAATTGGAAAAAAATAAGCGTACAAATAGCCTATAATCATATTACAATAGGAACTAAACAATGGCGTAGCGACCACGCTTATTTTCTTTCAAATAAATGTAAATATGTTTTAAACTGTGAGTGTGTTTTAACAACTGTTGTTTTGTCGCTATATCCTGTCTTTTCCATAGCCATAGAAATACAGAGTGGACCAACCCATTGTTACGTAAAAGTCAAATTAAACGGCAGTTTGTGTCCAGAATAACACAGTAAGTATAGGGAAAATGCATGTTTTTTGGTAAATTACAGAAAAACTTGGGCCCAAAAACAAATTTGAAGGTTGAAAAATGTAAAAAGCATGTGTTATTTGTTTTCTGTATCACAAAAAGTCAAAAAATGGAATTAGAGGCAGTTGATTTGTGATATTTTAGTCCTTTAATGGGGGAAATTTAATGGTTTTTCAAAAAAAATGTTTGGTAAAGTAAATAGAAGCTGTTTTACGCCTTCCCGCAAAAGGAAAAGGCAAATAAAACTTAACAAGTTCGTTTAAACCCATTGCCAAAGTCACCGCTTTTGCTCTATTTTGGAAACACAAAGACGGCAGTTGGACTACTCGCTGTTTATACGACTCAATTCTTTTTCGTTTAAAATATTTCCAAATTTTCGCTACCGTAATCGCAGAGACAAATAAAGTTAATATTATATCAATATTAACTTAACAAAACTTACCTATTGACAAGATCGGAATGCACAGATATTGGATGTAGGACACATTTTAGCAACATTACAGGTAAAGCATCCAAGTCGGCAGCTACAATATCTTCCTGGTCGGTGAAAAACGTTGAATTGTTGATCCCACTGTGTTTCTGGGTGGGGAAAAGTTCTCTGCATCTCTCGAACTTGTCACCTGCAATATATAACATATGTCGGTTTCTTATTAAGTTTTCATGAATAGAGAATAAATGCATCCATACATAATTAGTTATTTTTAAAAAAAATTAAATTAGTTTGTTTTTTTAAAGGGATTTACTCACATTTATTGACAAAAATTAATAAAATACCAAATTAATGTTGTATATTTAGTTGAAACACATTTTTCATTTGTTGAAATATAAAATATAGAGTGTCATGGGAATTGGTTTCAAAGTTTAGCAAGAAGTAAGCTAAAATGATCACTCTATTTGTTCAAGTGATTTGCTGTATATATATGTGAGAATGTATATTAAGGAAAAATTAAAATATTTTTTTGGGGGGGGAATCTTGCATGGATCCTACAAAAAATATAGAAAACACTTCTTTTTTATAAAATAAAATTTTTCAAAATTGTAAAATTCTAAATTTTTTTTGAATCTTGAATGGAACTTAAAAAGTTGTAAAATTTGATATATTCTAATTTTTTTTTTAACATGAAAACTTAAATAAATTGTAAAACGCTTCATATGTACAAAAAAAGAAAAAAAAAACATTTCATACAAACCATTATTTGTAGAGTTAAATACTTTGAAAATAGAAGTAACATGATCATCATATACATTGAAAGTTGGTAATGGGTGATCTGTTTCCGGAGTTGCTGTAAACAAAACAACAATGACAGAACAACATTGATTTTATGTACGGATAAAATATCATCACAAATTCATGTTTTTTGTATAGTAAAGCTGGGAAAAATGGAACCTTTTTTTTCTATTTTATCGTCCCATTTGGTAGTAAACAAAAAATATTCAAAGAATTGGAAAAACGTATCCTCGCGACTTCCATAGACCGTATTTAATTGTTTAAAACACGATCAGAAAATTTATATATTATGTGGAAAAGGTGTCCCGTCTTTTCCACCCTACTATATATACATCGGTGATTAATTCATAAATGCTTTATTTACGTTAATAGAACGTTATTAAAACTACTGAAATCAAACAGTATTTTATTATTAAATACCTACCATCTATTATGTACTGATTGCATCTAAGTATTACAGTTTCACATTCCAGATAAATCAAAACAACATCAATAATATAGTAGGCTGGGGGAAGATGGGACACCTTTTGATTCTGTTTTCTCGTCCAATTTGATAGTAAACAAAGAACATTCAAATAATTATAAAAACATATTCTTGCGACTTCCATAGACCGTATTTAATTGTTTAAAACACGATAGAAAATTTGAATATTAAGTGGAAAAGGTGTCCCGTCTTCCCCCCTCCTACTATATATATAAAAAAAACTACCATTGATATATGAGTCTTCAACACAAGGTTCATTTCTTTTCGCAACAATGTCATTCGAGCTTACAATCTGTAAAAAAAACACCGATAAATATATAAAAAAATTAAATCATGAAAAATTCACCTTTTCTTTATCCCCATAATACATGAGATTCTGAATAGTAGATTGGCTATGGTGAACTTGTTTTTCTTTCGTTGGTTTCAGTTTTGGTTTCCTAACTTTTTCTGTTAAATAAACAATTTAAATTTATCCCAATACGCATAGGCACCTAACTTTTAAAATGTCAAGGTGCACAGAAGTTTTAAATGATAAAATTTTATGCCGGCGAAAATATGAACTTTTTTTCTAGTCACATTATTAGCTTTTATTTGGAAATAAACTGATATAGTGTTTATTTTAAGACATGTTTGTAACATAAGCTATTGAATTGTTTATGCATTTATACTGGGAACTCATGGGGAAACTTATTTATTTTTAGGGGTGCAAACGCATACCTTGCATACCCATGTTAGGCGCCTATGCCAATATATTTGCATGTCATCATAAGCTTATAAATTTTTTTTAAAGTACTTAAGAAAATAGAATCTAAGATACTAACGATTGCTTAATTAAATAGAAGTTTTATTTCTGCTTTCACCCGTAAATAATTTTTACTTTAAAATACTAAGAATTTTTACTTTTAAAATATTAAATAGTTTATTTTAAATATTAAACAAAATTGACTATATTATATTAATTACAACAGTTACTTTAAAATACTAAATATTATTTACTTTAAAATAATTAATTGCGGCAAAAGCAATCAGTTACCTGCGCTTAATTCTTTGTTTTCAAGTTTAGTTGCATCATCAACATTAACAGTAATTGATTCAACATGTTGATGTTGATTTATTTCATCAACTTCTTGATCAACATTTTCATCAACAGAACTTTCAACATTTTCCACAATATCAACAAGTGGTGTATCAATTTCAACTAAATGATTTTCTTCAATATTTTTCACACTGGTTGATGTAGATTTTATAAAGTGCTCAGGTATAACCTGTTGAAAATTTTTAATAAATTTAAAAAAGAAATTTAACTAAAGTAAATTGTTAAAGTAATTTGTAACATTCGAATGATTTGTGGCACCTAAACGCCATCAAAAATTGGCAATATTTTAGAAATTTGCAACAATTTAAAAAAATGTTTGTGATTATTTTGAAAAAAAACTGTTTTAACACAGTTCTCTTCTTTATTTACAAAATGACAAAACTTCAAAATAGGTTTTGCCCTTCTCTTTATATAAGTTACATCGCATTTTGACAAGCCAAAGGATAAAACTAGCTCTGTATCATCAAAACAAAAACAAATAAATTTCAATAAATCTGCCAATTAATAAATACCTGATTTTGAAGAAATAAGATTCGCTTGTCATCCAGTTGATGACGTTTTATTTTCCACAAAGCTCTTGCTTCTCTGTTCTCAGCATCTCGTGTAAGTTGAGCATAACGTTGCTCCATTTCTTCCCTTTGTAAGAATTTAGGAAATAAAGTAAGAATCTTAAACAGTGAAAATTAGTTGGCGCGCCTGCCTGTAACCCAGAGGTAATGGGCTCAAGGCTTGTCACTGCTACCATTGTGGACATATGTGTTCAAAAATGGTATAAAATACAATTTAAAACAATCTTTTTTGAAATTGTTACTCACTTGACTTGAGCAAATAATTTATCATCAGTATGTTTATGAAGTGTATCTCTATATTCATTCATTTGCAACCGATGTAAGTCATCGGATGCTTCTTTCTCTTTTTCCATTTTTCTCCTTAAATTTGTTAAAAGTTTAATAAGAATTATCAAAAAAATATTTTAACTGTATTTAATTTGTTGTAAAATATTATTTAATTTTTTAGATACCTTAAATAAGAAAAAGTGTATTCAATTACTATGAAAAAAAAAAAAAATTAAAATATTAAAATTTAAAAAAAAAATAAATTACCTATATAAATAGTAATATTTGCAAAAGAAATACAATTTTAAAGAAAACACTTTATTATTTTAAATAAAATATACACTTAAAGAAAGCATAAAAACCCCATAATGTTCAGAGTAGAGCTTCACTCAAAATTATAATCACAAAAAAACAAAAACATCTCACCTGTTTAAATCATCTTCTGCTTGTTTTTTAAGTCTGTCATATTCCGTCTTCTTGTTTTGTTGAATTTCAAGAATAATTTGTTTCTTTTCATCAAACAACTTCTCCATTTGTGTTTGATACACCTCATGTGAAGCGTTCACCAATTCCTGTCTTTTTCTCTCTCGGGACTTTTCCTTTAAAATTTCAACCATGTTTGTCATATTGTAAATAAAACTAACACAACATCAAAAAGTTTTTTATATTGTCCGTTATTACACCTGAAAGGTGAATTAATGAATGTAACTTAGTTTAGTGTGGCCGGAAAACCACACTCGTTATAACACGGGTTTAACACCTCATGCCAGCTTACAAGTTACCAAGTATGTTACTTTGTGGGTAAATATTTTTTTGATAGATTTTTTTATATTTTTGTTTTTATTCTTATATGTATTTTTAGTGATTTTTTTATGTGTGGCTGATAATTTGGATAGCCCATTAGTGGCCACTAGGTTGAAGCAATTGCCGTTAATTGTCTTGCTCAAGGACACAAACGCCCACAATGGTAGCACAACGAGCCTTAAACCCATTACCTCTGGGTTACAGGCAGGCGCACAAACCAACTGTGCCATGGCGCCGAATGTAAACTATGTTACACTACGATATATGTTCCTGCTGCATAGAGGATACTCCACATAATTGCAAAACTCTACGCCAATGTTAAATTCAAACTTTAGCACTGTTTGTGACAAAACAATCTCAAACTTGGCGAAAAAATAAAACCAATTTTGGTGTAATTTATGTTCCATACAAAAAACAGCTTTAAATAAGATTTCAATTAAAATCCCATTCAAAACAACTAGTTCATTGCAGATTAAAAAATTTTTTGTTAAATAGTCAGCTTGCAACTTTAACGAGAAGATGCAATCCAGGTTATAATGCATTGAGCTTTAAAAACATGGTATATATTTGCTTGCGTGTACTGTTGCGTTACATTCCCGGATGAAGTCTCGCCGTATGGCACACGAAACATTAAAAATACACTAAGTTTTTATACCATATAAGCCACTAATATATTATTTATACTATGCCCGCTAGCAGAAGTAACAGAATATGGTAAATTGGTACTCTCAATAAAAAAAATAATATCGACATAAAGTTAAAATAACCTCTTCCTCCCAAAACAAGATCATCTCATCTTCTTGTGCCTGGAGGAGAGATTGATATTCTTTCCATTTCATCATCTGCTTCTTCATCTCAATCTTGGAGTACGACATTCGTAATTGAGGTAATGGGAACATTTGAGTGCACAGAAAATGCTGCGAAGAAATGGTTTAAAAAATGTTTAAAAAAATTCATAAGGTAACAAATATTGGTTTTAATAAAGTATTAATAATAAACTATATAGTAGGATGGGGAAAGACGGGAGACCTTTAGGCTTTAGCACATAATATCAAAATATCCTGATCGTGTTTTAAACAATTAAAAACCGTCTAGGGAAGTCGTGGGGATACGATTTTATTATTCTTTGAATGTTCTTTGTTTACTATCAAATAGGACGAGAAAATAGAATAAAATGTGTCCCATCTTTCCCCACCCTACTATATGTCAATATACCTGAGGTGAAATGAGCTGCATAAGTTCGATTGATTTTCCGCACGCGAACATTTTCTCAGCAATCGGAGCTAAGAACAACGGAACACATGACTTGATATCGTTGGGGTTCCTCGCAACGATATAATTCTTCCACCTCCTCCTGTCTCGTTTTCCCCCATTGTTGTCGTTGATGTTGATCATGAATTCATCGCTTGATTCAACGCACAGTCCACGAAACACCCAACTCTAAAAAAAAATATTTTTTTTGTGAAAACAATTTTTCTCTTTTCCTTTTTTTTGGAAAACAGTACTTGACAAAAATTGTTATTATAGTTTATTAAAGTTTATATTTTTGTCTGGTGCCGTAGCATAGTTGATTACCGCACCTGCCTGGACCCAGGGATAATGGGTTCAATTAGAGCACGACCGATTATCGGTTAGCCGATATATCGGCCGCATTTTAGGTGATTTACCGATTATCGGCAAGGGCAAAAAACGGCCGATATTATCGGCGCTAAGTAACCATACGGCCAACGACGTGTTTACGTAAGAATTAATGCAGAGCGATAGCTTGTTCATAAACGTAAACTTACTCGTATACCTAATTCTACTCGTTCGTAAAAATCTAACGTAGTAAACTAGGTCAAAGCGTCTGATCACGCGTCCACCGCATGTTTGAAAATAGCAATATCGGTCGGGCTCTAGGTTCAATGCTCTTTGCTGCAACCATTGTGGGAGTATGTGTCCTTGGGAAAAATACCTAACAACAAGTGCTCAAACCCAGTGGTCACTAATGGGTTGTCCAAATTATCAGTCATAGGTAAAAAACTGAAATATTCTCCAAAAACAATCACCCACAAAGTAAGATACTTGGTAACTTTTAGCTGGCACCAGGTGTATGAAACAGAACACACACGTTATAACGACTGTCTTTTTCGGCCCATGAGGATAAAGTAAGTTACATTCATTCATTCATACGTTTTAAATTCATTTATATATATGAGGTTCCAGGCTATACAATGATTGGGGAACCTAATAGATAATTAAAAATACTTCTTTTCATACCAACATCCCTATACACAGTACATAATTACCTGCACGAAACTTAAATATGGTTGGCAACACTTTTGCAGAAGATATAACAAAATAAATCGTTCGTTTGCATCCGTAGAATGCAAAGCTTCCTCATATAGATATGTAAGTAGCGAGACACCAGTTGGGAAAATAGATCCATCAACGTCTGGTTGAGTAAGCGGAACATCAGGTGACCCACATTTGCATAACTGACACATGTAACTGGAAAA